>NC_088877.1:15952527-16127527 GCF_032884065.1 Artemia franciscana
ATAGGCAAAATTATTATCGTAGTAAATAAAAAAAAGTGGTGAGTACAACTCATTTATATGCGTTGTTCTAGTCCCCGTCTTGCAGATTAGTTTGGAGAAACAGTTGCTCAAGTTTAAGGACGTGTTATGGGTTGCTTTGGTTTTTTGAAGACAGTAGAGCAGCCGATAATAATTTGCTTGAGAGATAGTCTGTTACCCCTGGTTCCCAATGCTGCGTCAATCCCGACACGGTTTTTTTCTGGCGGAACAGACGTACGACAGAATTGGATGGAGGTTCACAAAGAAACGCAGACTTCTGCGTCGCTGCGACAAACTCTAGAAAAGCCAAAGATTTTCAATCAGCTCCATGACTTTGGTTATGATTTTTATTTTTTTAATCAGAACAACACATGCGATTTGTCGTATGAGTTGAAATTATTCAACGCATCCGACATTGCAGCACAACGGATGGTTTTGCGTCGTTTGTCGGACGATTTGTGTTATTTGTCGCATGTCACAGGGTTTTGCGCGAAATCGCAGCAGTGGGAACCAGGGGTTAACGAGTGGATCTGAAGGGCCACTAAAATAAAAAATTGTGACTCTCCTGTGGATGTCATCACAGTTAAGCAATTAGCCTAGCAATGGTGACCTAACTCTGGAGGTAGAGTATTAGAGTGGATTTTATTCAGATCTAATTGTAATATCTCTTGTGCCAAAGCCCATATCAAAAGCCTTTAGCAAATGTTTTCATATTTAAAGAGTAGGAACAAAGTTCAGTTCTATAGAGATGCAGGTCCATTATCCATCTTATCGTGTTCACTTATAAAGTACCAAACACCCTGAAAGGGAACTCTGGTTGTTCAATTTGGTTAGGTGGAAACTTGAACAATCATATATATCTTTGAAAATCTGTGAAAATCGAGAATTCAATTTTTACTGAAAAAGATTTCCATGTTCAGTTATTCAGCTGTTGGTAGCAGTCGGTCCCAAATTAAAAAACAAAAAAAAATCAACAGAGAGACACGTGTTAAAAACCAGCAAAAAAAAGCTCAAAATACATGTCACCGAATAGCTGAAGGAGGCGTAGTTGCTTGTTTTGGACCCGCCAAGTCTAGTTCAGTGTCAGTTTTAACAACAGAGTAATTGGATAAAAGAACTGTTTGGATATTTTTGCATCACCGATCAGCGAATAATTTGTCTTTTTGCAATCAGTAAATTTTAAAGACTTACTAAATAAATCAAAAATAATTTGTGGAATTATTATTGTATAGAAATCTCAGGAATAAGTGGATCAGTATTATATGAATATCGCAATAACAGGTTAGATATAATTTTTCCACAATATAACACTTCATAAATATAGGAATGACATTACCAATTTCTGGCAATGTGTAAAGATTTTCAGACCTATAAACTGAGATAAATTCTACTGCCGAAAAATTATTAAGGGAAAGCAGGGTTTGTAGGAGTATGTAAAATATCAGGGCACACAGTAAGCCTATTTTTGTCACTGTCAATGCCACCGAACTAGAACTAGTTTTTTCTATTCCCTGGAAATCTGAAGGGCTTATTCCGGATCCGATTAAATTCATGGTTAAAATTATGACAAGGTAGCTGCTATGAATGGCAAATCAAAAGCTGTGCTGGGAATAGAAAAAATTAAATGACGGCACAATAGTTTTAATTCTTCCACGAATTTGTCATGTTCTCTACATCTACAGCATTAGATATGAAAATGTTTCTTGAAATAACTTCTTTCTTAACGCATCTTCATAAGGCCGTTTCCTTTGAGTCAGCAAAATCATATTTTGAAACTTACTGATTTTTCGGTCATAAAACTTTTTATCTGAAAATACTAGAATAAACATTGAAACAAAATAGTTCAACCTTTCATGAAAACTTTGAATAATTTCTAGTGACCCAAAGAAGTTTGTAAGGTACAAGTTGTGCTGAGAGGGTTTAAAATACCCAGGCTAGTAATAAGGGTATTTTAAGTACGTACAACCAGTACGTAACCTAAGGTTTGGTCTTTTTGGATAAAGAATGGGATTTATTTTAAAATTTTCTTAGTTTCAATAGGTTTTAAAAGTAGTATAATTTCATATCAATTATTAGTTGTTATGTCATGATAATTACAGTTGATAGTTCAGTTACATTGTTTAATTTTAATATTGGTAATCACTGCAGCATTTATGTTATTATCAGTTAGAGGTCTATGAATGATTGAACAATAAACTTGCTGCGGCATCTACGTCAAAGTGTAAAGAGTTTTTTGGATGAGAGGGGGATCTTAATCTGAGTTAATAATTAGACCATAAAAAATCGATTGGTTATCTTAGAATTGTTAATCCTTGCTTTTTTGACACTCTTTAGAGTACGTAAATATAAAAAAACTCGTTTTTTTGTGAAAAATTACCCTTTTCTTTAATTCAGTCATTTTCATTCATAAGAAGGGTACTATAACTTTCAATTTCGAATCGAATGGGCTCTCACCTAAGTTTCTACAACTATACCTTCTTAACGAAGTGGGAAGTTACTTAATAAACTGAATAAAAAATTTAAATAAATGTAGCTTCGACAATTTATGACTGCTTGTCATAGATAAAACCAGCTAAAGGCCCATTCTGATATTGAGTTATGTTCTCTATACTGAGGGCTTTTACTAAAGGTGTGTTTGTGAAAGGTTTCACAATAGTGTGAAAAAAATTCAAGAAATGGAAAGTAACGAGTAAAATATTGTCATTTTCCCAAAAGTCCTAATATTAAAAGCACTAATAAGTCAACATTATTTTCCGCAGTATTTTCCAAAAAATGCAGTATTTTCCAAAAAAATTATGCATTTTTAGCAAAGGTTATATTAGACCAACGAACCCGCCCCAAAACAGAATCTTAGATAATCCTCTGTTGAGCACTAATAATGGGTCTGCAAAAAATAAAAGCAAAAATAAAATTTCTTTAGGTGTATGTAAGGATCTTAAATTGCTATTCCATGAAACGCATTCTGGCTAAGTTGTTGGTGCGCTGGTTTGAGAATTCCTTGTCCAAGGGGCATGGGTTCGATCCCTGGCATAGCCAGTTATTTGGTTTGGGACGGGGATCAGTCGCGTGACTGTAAGCTTAGTCAGAGTCGACCCAGCGTTTAATGGGAACCTGGAGAAAACTGGGGAAGGTATGCAGGAAGGGTGTGCGAAAGCAAACGATGGCTGGCCCCAAGCCCCCCCTCATTGCAATTCCTGGCTGAAGGGCCACGAAACCGAGATCACTACCGCCGGTTTGGACCTTAGGGGTCTAGTGCCGTCATACTTACTTCCTTATTTTATATGAAACACTATTTAATGAATAGCATTTAGCTGAAATAATGTATTGGTAGTAAAAAAAACTCATGAAACATATCATTCTATTGGCTATAAATATACTTGTCTATACCAGAATGTTAGAATAGTAGTAAATTACAAATTTATCGTTGACTTACCTGAATTTTATATTTAATAATTACGTATTTGACTAGGCTAATTTCTTATCTTTCTTATTTCTAACTCTTTGGGTTTTGATTCATTGAAAATTTCTGAATTATGTTAGGTTTTGAGGTATGTTAAATTTTTGAGGTATGTTAAATGTTAAGCTGAGGTCAGCTTAACATTTATAATAAGCTCAGGCACAATGGATTTCTACTAGAAAAAAACGATCACGGAAAATTGGCTGTGAGCACTTAATATAATGATGGAATATTTTGAATCAAAATGGGATGTATCATATAGCAGACACCAACATATTTTAGGGTGAATATTAATTTTGTACAGGATAAGTAACAGTCTGCAGGCTTAGAAACCTTGTCTGAACCGGGCAAGAATCAACTGAAGTAAGAAATATCGTATTCTGTTATTAGAATTGACATTGATTTATATTGAAAAACACCTATTTTTTTATACATTTAAATTGTAAAATAGCTTATCTCGTTTACTCCTGGATAAGTACGGCTTAAGCCGATTCACTGCTGTCCCCGGGACAGAAACGATCCTATAGACAGCCTCTCGCTAAAATATCAAATTAGCTCTTATTACTGTTTAATTCTAATTTTTTATAGGTCAGGGATTGTATGTGCTGTGGGATGATAACTTTTTCCTTGTTCAATAGACGTCATCACTGTCGAAGGTGTGGAAGAGTAGTTTGTTCGTCTTGTTCCAAACACCGAATAGAGGTAATTTTTCTATGTATTCGTATGTACATTCTTCATGGCCCTTTGTTCGTCTTGTTCTAAACACCGAATAGAGATAATTATTCTGTACCTTCATATTTACATTCTTCATAGCCCTTTATTCGTCTTGTTCCAAACACCGATCAGAGGTAGTTATTCTATGTATTCATATGTACATTCTTCATACCCCTTTGTTCGTCTTGTTCCAACCACCGAATAGAGGTGATTATTCTGTACCTTCATTTTGACATTCTTCATAGTCTTGCCGTCCAGTATACACGTAGATATTGTCTTTACTGTGTTATATATATATATATATATATATATATATATATATATATATATATATATATATATATATATATATATATATATATATATATATATATATATATATGTCATCGTTACGAGTTAAATTAATTTAATTCTTTTATTGAAAACAAAAACAAGTAAAAAATTTCCTTTAAAAGGAGTTATAGTAATAAATCCCCGTAAATGATTAAATAAAGTTCAAAGTGATCTGAAATTACCACAAATAAAGAGTTGAGCAGCCCCTCTCTCTCAAATGGCTAGAGTGTCTGGAGCTTTAGTGCTTCACTACAAACTGAGAACTATCGTATTATTTTAAAAAATTACCAATCAACATTAAAAAAAAAGTTTTTTTATTTTCAATTTTCTATACTTTTGAATGAAATGATATTAAAAGAATAAGGACGAAAAAATAAGGACGAAAAAACGTTTCATTCAAAATTTTTAAGCTAAATTGGCTGTCTTGTTTTAAGATTTTTTTTTTTTGAAACTTGTTTAGGATTTAGATTTTTCATAAATTTTAGGAGAAAAAATGTTTTTAAAAATTATGAATCTTTTTTCAGTAAAACGTGAATAATTTGGGGTTCGAGGAGGTAGCAGCCCAATTCCTACTTATGGTAGTTTATGCTCGTCCTTTATATTCCTGCACGAAGATCGGCTGGTTAAATCTCTACTGAAAATAAATTTGCCCAAATTCCACTGCAAAAATTATAGCAAAACATTAAAGGACATAAGAGAAAAAAAAGATTGTAAAACTCCTATTAATTATCCTTCTGTAGTAAAAATCTATGTTTGACGGTGCGCCTTCGGCGGTAGCCATGCGCGCTAAAAATTTGGTGTATTTAGTAAAAATAGATGCGACTTTGTAAATTTCTTCGTCCCAGATTTAGTAAATTTTTTTTAACTCTAAGATAGGTCTTAACTCATCTTAAGGACATTAAAACTTAGGACCCACAAGAACTTGTGGAAAAAAACAAAATGACGAAAATTTTGCAGAAAATGTTTTGCAAATAAAGAACAAGAAAAAGAAACACTGTAATATAACATATAAGGAAATATTTAGTGACAGGCAAGGAAAGAAGTGCTTTTTGTTATGTTAATCGATCACGGTGAAGAGGTAATCTTGACAAGCCTGTTAATCAATACTTTAAATTTTTCCTTAAAAAGGTGGAGAATAGTAGGAACAAAAACTCCAAAGAATGGTGGGGATATATTTTAAAGCCAATTTCGGTTCTCCTTAAAAAAAAGTTTGATGCTTATGCTTCAGAGGTTTGGGTCAAAGTAAAGTGTTATATTGTGAACAGTGGTTAAATGTGTACGCAATTTGTCCCAAGTACGTCTTGATACATTTGGTAAGTTACTTGACACATTTTTTTCAATTCATCTAGATGCTGCTTAACTGTATATCTTATTAAGCTTTGTTTATCATTATGAAGGATGGTTTAGATATGACATCAGCTTTTTTGTTTTCAACGGTGGTAAAAACGAGAATTTTTAAGACCGTAAATGCGGAAAGTTGAATTGTCCAGTGAACGTTTCGACCTTACCTTCAAAAGAATTCCTCAATCGGTGACAATAGGAAGAGCGTGTTTAAATCCTCAAAAAGATAGCTATTTTTGCCAAAAGCTTCGAAATAGTATTTTTACCCTCCTATGGAGTTGTTAAAATATGAGATAGGTCTATTTGATTTAGAAGAGGCTATAAATCCTACAAAATTGCTTGAGTGTAAAGTACGTTTATGAGTTACTTAAATATAAAAATGTAATAAGGAAATAATCATGTCTCGGACGCCTCCACATTACGGACCCGAGGTGCCCACTTGCACTTTTGCCAAAATTGATTTTACGAATTTGTAAATCACGTGACTGCATCTCGAACAAGATTTAAATTCTACTTTTCGTAGCTCTTTTACTTATTGAACTCCGCGCAATTTCAAGTTTTTTTTTATGGTAAATTTAGGGAAATACACCAAAAATCTTTTTTTATGTGAAGAACTTGATGTTTTCGCAGGAAAACTGAAAACGTGTCTAGATTTATACAAAAGGTAATATTTTCGTTTCAAAATTATTGGCAATTTCTAAAAGTATCGATGAGCCGACTGGACATTGATGACAGCCAGTAATGCTAAATTAAAAAGTAATTAAGAGTGCAAGCTGTGGAAATCGTGTCATTATAGGGAATATTAGCTCTGTTTGTTATAGGGGATATTATTGATTGTTTCGGTTTAGTGTCTTATTAGTTTTATGTCTTATAGATTCCTGATCCTTTTTTCTTTCTCTTGTCAGGTATCTGGATATGGCGTTGTCCCTGTTAAAGTTTGCAATGACTGTTTCCAGCTAATGGAAGAAATGCGAGGAAATCAACAAACAAATAGCTTAAGTAGATCTTTTGAACATGAAACTAATCCTCAACAGCGTGATGAGGGCTTATTAACCTGGATATTAACAGGAGATTATCAGCATGATAGTATAGTTAGGGCTGAATTTGCCTACGAGTCGGCTCCAGATTCTCAGCTATGTCTTAATATCCTGGGCTTTGTATCAAATTTTTTGACTACTTCAATGTTTTTGCTGAACATGTGTGAAAAGTTGCTTGATTCGCTAAGTCTAAAAGCAGTTAGTGATCGTAGTTTTCTACTCCAGATCATTAAATCGCTAATATTAGCTGCAAAAGTGCAAATTTCCTCAGAAAGTACTCGTGTATACTCGGCTGAAGATGAAGTACCTGACAATGTTTTCAAGCAGTTGAATAATGTCATAAAAAGCCATGATGAAATATCCTCCCGCATGGAAGTTGTACTTCTTCTGGAAGCGGCTGGTTGCTTCCATTTAATTAATAAAAAACAGCCGAATTTCCGTCAGCTACGCCAGAAACTTATAGACGAAGAAAGGTGGCAGTTGGCTTTGGAGGTTAGTACAAAATGCGGTCTTGATGCAGCAACAGTCTGGGCGTCTTGGGGCATTGTTTGCTTAAGGGCGGGAAATTTGAACGGAGCTAGATCACGTTTAAGCAAATGCCTTGAGCCAAGACGGGTTTCTCCTATATTAGATGAGGTGGTAAATGTATTGGAAGCATTGGCGAAAACCCAGAGGGCTTTTTTATCAAAACGAAATAACAATTTGGATGATAACAATCCGCATTATTTGCAAAGCCGGCTTGACAGGCTTAATGCTATTTGCGAGGGAAGTTTAACACACTTACTTGATTTGAAAGAAGTGAAATACTCAAGCAGAGATCGTTGTTTAAATGAAGCTGAGTTTTATTTGAAAACTTATGGGTCACCTGAATCACTGTTGTCTTTTTACGTTCGACATTCTATGCTCTCGGCTGGTATTCAATATGCAAAGAAGAACAAAGCTCCTGTTGAAATGTTTGTTAACGGATTTTGGATTCCAGCTTGTCAGGTCGGGTGCATGGAAGATCTTTTGAAGATGATAAAACAAATAGATCCGCTACTGGAATTTTGGAGGGTTAGTTTCATTGTCTCTTTTTTTTCTTTTTTTTTTTCTGTTTTATTCTGAAAAATTAATTACCTGAACCAGCTGGTTGTGGTGGATACGCTTAAAAGAAGGAAACGGAATCTGTTAAAATAAAAATATTTTCTTCGAAAATTCAAGATTTGTTTACCATTTAAAGTTCAGAAGCTAAAAAATTTCAGAACCTACAACTTGACGATTTTCTCATTTTATACCTTCAGAAATGTATTTCGTTTTTTTTTATAGTGAAGGATGCTCGTCCAGGATAAACTATTATTTCTATAACTAGGTTTGTATTGATTGTTGACACCTTTAGTGGCAGAAAAAGTCCTTAACCCTGCTGATTTAGCTTTGTGCCTTATTTCCTAATTCTATGCTTAAAATTAAGCTAAACAGTGGCAAATTAACAACAAATTCATTGCACCAGCTAGCTTGGAGATCGCCTTTCTGAAAATAAAAACTTTGATCGGTAACTGTAGCGAGAAAAATTTTTGAGTGCCAAATAATTTGAAAGAGAAAAAATGTCCCAGATCATATGAAAGAGAAAATATGCTCTGTTCTAAGAGCAGATTTAGTTGCAGATTTAGTCTACAAATTAGAAAGGGTCCTCCTGGCTAAGCTTACTGGAATATAATTTGGACTTAATGCTTAACACAGAGGAATCTGGATTCTGGAACGTGTAAGACGCATATTTTAATTTGACTCGCACATATCCAAAATTTTCTTCTTTTGTTTTGTTTTATATTTTAAGTAAAAGGCCAATAAAATTTAAGTATGCTTATGACGCTGTTGAAATGGGAGTTAATCTCGGTTTATTGCGCTCTGTTTTCTCTCATTTACAGTTTTGTCGTTTTTTACGTCATAGAAAAACTTTGCTAATATCTTAGTTTTTTTGTACGTTTTTATATGGATTCAAAAAAACACACATCATTACTCTAGTATATGAACACATGCTTTACTTAATAAATCATTCTATTAATTATGATTTACTATATACAACCCCATATACTCTAAGCCAGGCACAACCCCCTGAGTCCTTAGGGGTGTTATGACTTTTGCAATAATTGCCCATTTCTTTCATATATCACTATTTATCACTATTATCACACTATTTATATTTCATATATCACTCCCACCCTAACACGAAAAAGTCTCACTGAAAACGTCTGTACACTTCATAATAACCATGACTATATAAACAATGGTCAAAGTTTGTAACTTGTATCCCCTCCCGCGAGAACTGTGGGAGAGTAAGTCATCCCCAATGACATATTTACTAGGTTTTCGACCAAGTTGAACAGAATGGCTATCTCAAAATTTTGATCCGGTTCTTCGGGGAAAAGTGTGTGTGGGAGGGGGCCTAGGTGCCCTCCAATTTTTTGTTCACTTTAAAAGGGCACTAGAACTTTTAATTTCCGTTAGAATGTGTCCTCTCGCAACTTTCTAGGACCATCGGGTCGAAACGATCACCCCTGGAAAAAAAAACAAAAAACAAATAAACCGTGCTCTGTCTTCTGGAAAAAAATACAAAATTTACATTTTTGTGGATAGGAGCTTGTAATTTTTACAGTAGGGTTCTCTGATACTCGAATCTGATGGTGTGATTTTTGTTAAAATTCTATGACTTTTAAGGGGTGTTTCTTTAACACTTTAAGGGGGCTGATTTTCTCAGGCTCGTAACTTTTGATGGGTGAGACTAATCTTGATGAAACTTATATATTGAAAATCAGCCTTAAAATGTGATTCTTATGATGTAACTATTGGTATCAAAATTCCGTTTTTTAGAGTTTCGGTTACTATTGAGCCGGGTCGGCTCAATACTACAGTTCGTTTCCACGAACTGTTTGACTATTGTTAAATATAGTTAGTTATCTATTCTTATGATCATCAGCCTTTTTTATTTTAGGATTATATCTGTGAAGTATGCAAAGAATTACGAAAAAAGTATTTTTTTCACACCGCTAAGCGTCTTTATTCCTGGATTGGAGATTGGGTTCAAGCTGGGCATGCATGTTGTACTATTTATAGAATGTACTCTTCTGATTTTAAGCGTATGTCCCAAGGCAAAAAACTATTACAAGAAGCAGAAGTACATTTTAACCAGTTTTTAGAATCAAGTAAGTATCAAAGATTCTACTAAACTAATAAAGCTATGATATCTTTTATGACACCCATCTTTATGAATAAAATAGCTTATCAATTCTTCTATAAAAATACTTGTTTAACGGCTAGTTCTTCCATAGGCGTTCACAGGTGCAAGTCTACTGTGACTGTGATTAACATAAGGGAGGGATACCCCCCCTCCTTCAAAGGTGAGACTAGAGAAAGATCTTTGGGGGGGAGGGGCAACTTTAGAAGGGCGCTAATAATTGACCAAATTGGCAAGTTTATTTTTAAAAAATCGAATGAAGGTGCCAGACAAATCTAGAGGGTGTCACTCCTACTCTGGATTCGGAATCCTACTGGATTCGCTCCTACTCCTATTTGTATGTAGGTGTGTCTACTTTTTCTAGCTACTACACAAACTGATTGAGATTAGTACCTGACAAATCCCTGTCGGTTTGTTGGCTGTTTTATCCCACGGGTTGCCAAGTTCTTTGTTGTGGATTTACGAAAACTGTAGTCATGTAATCTATGTTGCATAAATCTTGCATGTAATTTCCAATTATGTCACACCCTCGGTGTATATTGCAGGTATGGCTAATCATGTCTTGAAAATAAGTGCAAAAATAGTGAACTAACTAAAGGATCATGTCAAAATGGCATTGTGATTTGTTCAATACATATTACTGATTCGATTTTAATATATATAAACTAGCTGACCGTTAATAACAAACAAAACACATAAAGTGGTATAGTATCTGAGAAGAAAGTTTTAAGGGGATTGGATAGCTTAAAGAATTGCCCTATCTCGTCCATTATAAACCTTTTAGTTTGTGCGGTCAAACTATTAAAAATGGGTTAGGCGGTCTTGCCATTACATATACTTCTTGAATGTGAGATCCGAATGAAGGGCAGAAAAATAAAAGCCGATATCTGCTTCCGTGGTAAAGTAATAAGCAAGGGGCGCCAGATGTAGTAAAGTAAATTTTGTGGTGGTATTATAATGGCTCTAGGCCTTGCCCTTGGAGGGGGTGTGGGTACGGCCCTAAGGCTGCTTAAAAATAGGGTAGCGTTTTCTTAGGGTCGGCTTGATTGGTAATATAGGCGTCCTACTGGTATAGTTGAGAAGCTTAAATAACGTTGTAGAGAGGTTTGATATAACGCGATTACTTTTCTTTAACCAACAGAAGAAAACGGTACAAGACTTGACTCTGGTTATATAGATAATCATAAAGAAACACATACAACTAATAATTTAGTCATATAGCACTTAAAATCTCAAAACGATCCAAAATTCAGAGGTAATAGAAATAGTTCAAATATTACAACCGCTTTATTGCAAGAGCTGGCACATATATACTTTATGTCCTGTCCACACGTCCTGTTTAAAAACATGGAAGTGGGGCCCGTATCTCCGCAACAGTTCCGTCAGCTCTTAGTTTGGTAGTCAATTCCAAAACTTATTATCTACAACCCGTTATTCCCAAACTTCTTTATAACTTACAATTTGCGTTGTTGCATTTTTAATTGGTTTTATTTGAATCAATTTCTGACTTAATTGGTCAGTTTACTGCACTTCCCTAAAAATCTTACAAAAACATTTAAATTATCCCTTTTTGTGCCGAAGTTGCAGATATTCAGATTTAATGAGATTTATATCATTAGAAAGTATAAATTTCTTTTTCTGCCATTGAAGAGAGCAGAATTTCCTTTTAAAAGTTCAGGAAAAGACAGTCCCTAAAGATATTCCAGTATGCCTGCTTGGAAAACATCAAAAGGTTGCTAAAAAGAAGTATAACTTGAGTAATTTGACAGCTTTGGAAGTTCTTTGTTGTGCTACTCGCCTTGTTGAAAAACCATGCCGATACAGGATACATATTGATTATGCTGTACGTACTGAATTGACAGCGTTTTCAATTAGTTAGAGATTGTGTTTTTTTTAACTAGCTTGTCGTTAGCTTTTCAAACCATTGACATGTTTAATTTCCCCTATCTTTTTTTTCCAAAATTTAATTGGGACTTCCCCGTGGTGCAGGGAAAACTCGCTGTGTGTTTTTATGGCACTTGATGTTAACCAAATGACATATAGCAATCGCAAATTCTGTCGGTCTGTCAGTTTGTCTGTCTGTCCTGGTTTTGCTACTTCAGGCACTTCCAGGAAATCTAGGACGATGAAACTTGGCATGTGTATCAGGGACCGGAACAGTTTAAATTAGAAATAGTCGTTTCTCGATTTTACCATCTGGGGGGAGTGGGGGGGGGGGAAATAGAAAAAATGAAGTATTTTTAACTTACGAACAGGTGATGGGATATTGATGAAATTTGATGTTTGGAAGGATATCGTGTCTCAGAGCTCATATTTCAAATCCCGACCAGATCCGTTGACATCGGGGGGAGTTGGTGGGGGGAACCTAAAATCTCGGAAAACGCTTAGAGCGGAGGGATCGAGATGAAACTTGGTGGAAAAAAATAATCAGAAGTCCTAGATACGTTGCTGAAATAACTGGAACGGATCTGCTCAGTTTGGGGGAGTTGGGGGGGGGCGAGTTAATTCTGAAAAATTAGAAAAAATGGGGTATTTTTAACTTACAAAAGAGTGATCGAATCTTAATGAAATTTGAAGTTTCGAAGGATATCGTGTCTCAGAGCTCTTATTTTAAATCCCGACTGGATCCAGTGACATTGGGGGGAATTGAGGGGGGGAGCCTAAAATCTTGGACGCTTAGAGTGGAGGGAGTGGGATGAAACTTGGTGGGGAAAATAAGCACAAGTCCTAGATACGTTATTGAAATA
Source organism: Artemia franciscana (assembly GCF_032884065.1). Classification (NCBI taxonomy): domain Eukaryota; kingdom Metazoa; phylum Arthropoda; class Branchiopoda; order Anostraca; family Artemiidae; genus Artemia; species Artemia franciscana. The sequence goes on from NC_088877.1 coordinate 15,965,383, forward strand.
ACCGGGACGGATCTGCTCTCTTTTGGGGAGTGGGGGGGGAGGATTAATTCTGAAAAATTAGAAAAATGAGGTGTTTTTAACTTACGAAAGAGTGATCGTATGAAATTTGAGGTTTGGAAGGATATCATGTCTCAGAACTCTTATATTAAATTTCAACCTTATCTAGTGAAGCGGATGTTGGGGGGGGAACCTAAAGTCTTAGAAAATGCTTCGAGTGGAGGGATCGGGATGAAACTTGGTGGGAAAAATAAGCACGAGTCCTAGGTACGGGATTGACATAACTGGAACGGATCTGTTCTCTTTGGGGGAGTTGGGGGAGGGGAGGTTAATTCTAAAAAATTAGAAAAAAATTGAGGTATTTTTAACTTGCGAAAGAGTGATCGTATCTTAATGAAATTTCATATTTAGAAGGACCTCGAAACTCATATCTCTTATTTTTTATCCCGACCGGGTCCAGTGCCATTAGGGGGGGGGGAAATCTTGGAAAACGCTTAAAGCGGAGAGATCAGGATATAACTTGGTGGAAAGAATAAGCACAAGTCCAAGATAGATGACTGACATAACCGGACCAGATTCGCTCTCTTTGGTGGAGTTTGGGGGGGGGGGGGTAATTCGGAAAAATTAGAAAAAATGAGGTATTGGTAACTTACGAACGGGTGATCAGGTCTTAAGGAAATTTGATATCTAGAAGGATCTTGTGCTTTAAAACTCTCCCTTTAAATCCCGACCAGATCTGGTGACATTGAAGGGAGTTGGAGGAGGGAAACAGAAATCTTGAAAACCGGAAATATCGGAAAACGCTTAGAGTGGAGATATCGGGATGAAATTTGATGGGAAGAATAAGCACAAGTTATAGATACGAGATTGACATAATTGGTCCGGATCCGTTCCCTTTGGAGGAGCTGGGGGTGGTTAATTTGGAAAAGTTAGAAAAATTGAGGTATTTTTAACTTGAGAACGGGTGACCGGATCTTCATGAAATCTGATATTTAGAAGGAATATGTCCCAGAGCTCTTGTTCCAAATCCCGACCAGATCTCTTGATATTGGGGGGAGCTGGAGGGGGAAACCAGAAATCCTGGAAAATGCTTATAAATGTCATAGATACGTGACTGACGTAACCGGACTAGATCCGCTCTCTTTGGGGGAGTTAGATGGTGGGGTTCAGTGCTTTGGCGAGTTTGGTGCTTCTGGACGTGCTAGGACGATGAAAATTGGTAGGCGTGTCAGGGAGCTGTACAAATTCACTTTATAAAGTCGTTTTCCCCGATTCAAACTTCTGGGGGGCTGAAGGGAGAGGAAAAATTAGAAAAATTGAGGTATTTTTAACTTGCGAGTGGGTGATCGGATCTTAATGAATTTTGATATTTAGAAGGACCTCGTGACTCAGAGCTCCTATTTCAAATCCTGACCGGTATTAAGCCTCTGATTTTCCTTTTAAAGCAATTTATTGATTCTTAGAATTTTGCTAGAGCACATACCATATGAGCTCTTGGCTCTTCCGACCTCGTACAAGTGCCATATGAGCTCTTAGCTCTTGTTTTTTTTTTTTTTTTTTGAGAAAGTCAGCTGATGCTAAGGTTCGTGAAATTATTTTTAAGGTATCGAAACGCAGCAACTCTGTTCAGGAACTAGTTATGTCAAAAAACAATAAAACAGAATTATGAGCAGTAACTATTTTCAATTTTGGAGGAGGCTTGAGTAATCAGCTAATAGTAAGAAAACACAAATATTTATTGTGTCCTTGAACAACAAGAGGTTTTTATTTCATGTAATCTGTGTAATATATTTAATCGATAGTCTTCAAGCCTGTGCTTTTCAAGTAAAAGATTGAAAAATAAGAAACATTTTGCGATATAATGAAATTGGACAATTTCTACTCAGTTAAAAAAAAAGAAAAATAAAGAAGACTATGAAAGTCTTGTCGATTTGTGCTTGGGCTAAGGAATAGTTAGGAAATTTTTACGCCAAAAAGAGATTCCTGCACCTGGAACAATATGGTACATGTGACGAATGCTTTATTTTCAAACGAAAACCTGCTGTGATTGTTGATTCTCACTCCTTCTGTGTTACATGTCTGTTCAGATGCAAGCTACCCAAAAAGAGTAGTCTGTTCCTTTTTTTTTCTTGTAAACTCCCAAAATGCAGTTGGCCTTGCCTAAGTAAAATTTCTTCAAAGCATCAGGCCTATGTACTGGATCTTGGACTGATATGTGGCTTGTTTGTTTTAAAAAGGGATACTTATACATGGAGTAAAACCGTGGAAAAACTACACAGCTTTATTAGCTTTTTGTGCTGTATTAGTTTTTTGCTTTTTTTCTCTGGATTTTTAAATAGTCATTCTTTGCTGCTAATACCGGTAGTTAAGATATAACCGATTATTTACCATTTCTTTTTTACCTGGATTTGACCATCTTCCTATAGCCTTTTTTCGTCAGTTCATTTGTTAGACAGTAAGAGCACACATAATAGCAGCTTTATAATTATTTTGGGGATAGAAAAACAGAGTTATAACCATCGAATAATATCAGATATATTATTGTATCTATCAATTTTATGTTTGATTTTAAAGTGATTTCTATATTTAGAAATAGCAATGGGCTTCACTCTGATCGACGATGAGGTGCAGGCTGTTGAACACGCCCTAAAGGTAACCAAACTACAAATTGAAGCTTCCGATTATATCGCCGAATGCCAAGAACAGCTTTGGAAAACATTAGGTAACACTTCAAATCGTTTTCTCCTTTCCTTTTTTTTCTTCATTTCATATGAAACATAATTCCCGCTTTTTCTTCATTCTTTTCTTCATTTTTTCTCTCCATTGCATGCCACCCTAGTGTATGACGAGTCTGCTATCTTACTTAGCATAATTGGCTAAATTAAAATTAACAAACTGTTGGTAGTCAGTATCTTAATGAAGCTCTCAAACTTGGAGCTCTACGAAAGATGTGTCTTAGGTTGTTATAATTTTAGACTTTGTATTTTAACTTTTGATGATTTTGGACTGTTTTAGAGGGCTTGACAGGCGAAGTTTTTTTTTTCCATGGATTTAAAAGCGCACAATTTCGTGTGATTAGCTGTTCTCACACAGAAAGTGCAGGTTTTTTTTTACTAATATTTAAAAAAATTAAACATGGGTGTATAAGGAAAAATGCTTATGGTTATTATTAATTGAGCATAGCAAGTGAAAATATATCTGCATTATATGAAATTCAGTCTTAAGAACATGCAGTTTTTTTTAAGTTAAAATTAAAGAATTCTGTTTATCAAATGCTAAAAATGAGCGATAATCTCAGAAAAACTGAGTTTTAAAGACAACAGGGTCTCGTCGCTGAAATATAGTAGTTTTCAGTTTTAAAAACGTATTTTTGTAGAGCCCTTAAGTGACATATTGCTTTCTGTGTATAAAGAAATATAGCTAATTGACTCCTTCTTCATAAGACTAAAAAGTGTATTTGAAGAAACCCAGGTTCTGAATATAAGCCATTGATTGAACCAGCTTGCGATGTCTCTTATTTTGTTAATAAGTTAATAATTTTTACTTCATGCTTTAATGTCATGTTTTAAGTTTGGTCAGACTTATGGATTCTGAAATTAGGTCGATTTGGTCTAAAAGAGGAAAATTTAGGCTATTTCTAAAATTCAGTTTGCTAACGTCTTTCTATAAATTTAAATTTCGCTTCATAAATTTCAAAAGTGTGTCCTTCAGTATAAAAAGGTGTAGTTGAAATTTGTCATGCTAAATGACATTGCAACCGTCAAAAAGTAACTCTAATTCCTTGAGGATGGCTTTCAAACACTTCTTGAGTCTTTTCTTTATAAGGACTCCTCAGATGTCTTTCTAAGACTAAAAGCTGCATTTCAACAAAAAAAAAGTTATGAATATAAGCCATAGGTTGAACCAGTTTGTAGACAAAACTGAAGGTCACATATCTGACAAGGGCGTCTTTCGCCAGGTGCCTCCAAAATGTAGAGATTTGCATGGTATTCCCGTCGATTTCAAGTATTTGCCCGTTTTTTTGTGCCCCCCTCCCCTCCTAAAAAGTCTCTAAGCGCTAGGCACCTTTTAAGCTCAATGTTGATAAGCTAATAGAGAATCTAAAAGATAAGAAACTAAGAAACAAATTCTCTTTTACGTGCCTGATTACTTATATCGTGTATTTGCACAGTTTAAGCACAGTGTACACTGGCTATATAAAAAACAGCCTTAATTAATTACTAACTGAAAATTTCATTTGTGAAATTCGAAATAGGAGAGTCTTAATTTCAATATTTTCATCCCACGCTAGTATGCTTCACGGTAGCCAGTTTTTTTTTCTTTTGAATTCTTATTCAAATTATTCCGTATATGAAAGGGGTTTTCCCCCCCTCAACGTCTCGCTTTTTAAGCTAAAGTTTTTATTGTTTTAAAAAGTAGAGTTGTGAGAAAGAGTCAAACTTTAGCGTAAAGAGCGAAGCATTTGGGAGGAGACAACCCCTTTCATATACGGACTAATTTTTGTTTGTTTTAAATTTTAATGTCGCTCCTTATTTGCAGTTAAAAAAAACTTGTTTTTTTTTTTTTATATTTAATAAGCTCTTGGAGCTGGAGAACAATATATAACCAATACAGGACAATTTATGTTACAACAATCATAATTGTTGTAATCCTTTTATTAACTTATTTTAGAGTCAATGTATGAAAATGGGCAAAAGGTTTTTACCCATTCCCCTCCCTTAAAGTTAGGTTTTGACACTGTTATGGTTGTTAATTATTTCTATCTGTTTTTTTTTTTTCTTCTTTTTTTCTGAGAGTGAGCGCAAGTTTGATAACTGCGGTCAGGGATAATTGTTTTATCAACAAATTTTAGTTAATTTGCTTTTCATTAAATATGTAACTTTATTAAAATCCTCGATTTTACTAGAAAGGTCCTTTAACGGAAATTACATAATTTGGTGTACCTGAAAATAAAACGAAAGAATATCTTCATGGGGCTTTCACAGAAAGGACAGGAGCAAAGACCATTTTTGTTCTTCTTGCTTCCCAAATGCTTGCATGTAGTATTGATTGTTTACAAATTTGGCCTTAGTGTATCATGTGGTATCATTTAAACTTTGTTTGAATTATAATTGTTGCCCACTCTTTTCCAAAAATATAATGTGGCTAGAGCTCCCGACTTAAAATCCTGAGGTCACTAGTTATTTGATTTGGAACGGGGATCAATGGTGTAACCCTGTGATTTCAGCCACATTCGACCCAGCTCTAAATGGGTTCCTGGAGATATCTGGAAGGAAACCACGAGGAGCGTCCATAGCTTACCTCCATTTACTGATTGCACTTCCGGTCGAAGGAGTAAACCTGGCGATCGGTCAAATCAGGCGATCGAATTAAATCAACGCAGAGTGAGCATGCGAAAATCTTCCGAAATTCCTGCCCCATATTCACCTCTGTTTTACCCAGTTTCTTTGCTTTGCATATACAATATTTTTATTGAAGTTTCGACCTTGGTTGATAAATATTCTGCGGAGATGATCAGTCTGTCCAAAATCAACACTTTCTAAAATATTTCTACTTCTGTGTTCCCCAAGCTATAAAACAAATTAAGGAGTCTTAAGAGCTTCTTAAGCTGTTAATTTCTTTTATCAGTTCTGAACTGCTTTTGTCGTTGAGTCGCTAATTTTATTACCTCCCCTGTCATTTATGATCCTCCCTCGCCATTATTCTGGTATTGTGTACCCCAGCCCCTAGTCAAGATTGACAGTATTCGGTATCTTACATATATTCTTTCTCGTACCATTAAATAAAAAGACTAATTTCAGGTTCAAAATCTGTCCTGACTTACTTATCACAGGAAAAGAAGTCTTCTGGTTCACTATCGAAGCGAGGAAGTACTTTGAAACTATCTGAACAAAATCAAAGGATTCCAACCCTTTTTGATGATGAAGCCGGTGTCAAAAGTGTTTTAGAGCTCCTTATAATGGCTCCTACTGTGGATCCAAGTCGCCTACAGCTTGCTTGGAAGTAAGTTCTTTTTATGATTTCAAAAGAAGAATTGAAAATGAGTAAACGTGTTTTTTTTGTCTGAATGTTTTATCTAAGTTAAAAAAAAGAAAACTAACTGAAAATAGATTACAAAAATGAAAAGTTGATGTGATAACTAAATATAATGAGTACACTGAAAGAACTTTGATGGAACAGATTGAGATTTCACAATAAAAGAGTCAATAAACATACGCATGAAAATTGATTGGGTGGGGAGCGGAGGCGAATAAGCTAAAACTTCCGAATGTTGACAAAATAGTGTGAAATACCTTGGAAAAAGTGAGGGAAAGATAAACAACTCGGTATTTCACGAAGAAAAAAGTAGACTAAACTCCCATCCCCTACAACTAAGGTGTAATCGTGTCTGGGACTACTCGCCAACTATTCTTCTCGGCAAAAAGAGAATCCTTGGGAGGAAAAATATCTTGAGCTGCTTATAATGGCTCCTACTATAGATCCAAGTCACCCGCAACTTGTTTGTCCCTTTGCAACTTGTTTGTTGTTGTGTCCCTTAATATTAATGGTACAAAAGACAAGGATCTACTGATTAGTGAGCTGCTTGAAAATGATATTGTGTTTCTACAGGAGCACCTTCTCTCTAAAGTGAATGTTGATAGCCTAAAGCGTTTTCGGACCCATTATACCTTCTTGAGAGCCGCCCAGAAAACCCGTGGTAGACCATCAGGAGGTCTAGCCATCTGTTTCAGACATTAGAATCAGCCGATTTTATTGCAAAGCGACACTAACATCTTAGCGATAAAATGTGGTGATACCGCATTTATAAACATTTATTTCCCCTGTAATAAAAAGACTGTGCAGTCATTGTTTAGTTTTTCACAAGCATGTAATCCCCTACGAACACTACTTAGCGACCTTTCAAAACAAAATACCAAATGGGTTCTCGCCGGCGACATGAACACTGACTTATTATCTAATTCTGACCGATCTGAAATCTTTCTCGATTCACTACCCGGAGGATTCCATCTTGGTGATAAAGATCTTCTATTTACTTATATTCACAATCGTGGTGGTCTTACTTCCAACCTTGATCATGTAATTGTGTCAGATTCAACTCTACTTTCATCAATAGTTCATGTGGATGACTCTAAAATCGACGACGATCATTTACCAATCACGTGCCAACTATCTTGCTCCATGGCAAGCTCTGTGCAACGTAACTCTCCCAAGTGGTTCTCAAAGTTAAATTAGGAAAATACCAATGTTCCACTTCATGTATTGACATTGTCCCAGTTATTATCATCTATTAAAGTGCCTTTCCACTTATTGCAAACATCTGTTCCTGCAACTTCAACTCGGATAGATATAAACTCGTATTATCAGCAAATAGTGTTCTGTCTAAAGTCTGCCGCTAAAAAAGATGTACCCTCCGAGTGCGTGCGAACGAGTACTCGCAATCCCTTTTGGAAAGTTGATCCTGAAGTGAAGATGGCTAAAGAAAAAGCTAAGTTCTGGCTCCGTATGTGGATAGCCTGTGATCGTCCTTCTTCTGGTTCAGTACATCAAACAAAACAGAAAACCAAACGTGAGTACAAATATTCCCTGCGTAGAGCGAGACTGAATGCCTGGGATGGTCCTTGTGTCAAGAAATCCTGGGATCGTGTTATAAACAGTGTAAAGTGTTCACCTCCAATTAATTTGTCTCTTCGGCCATGTGACTTCGTTTCTCATTATAAAAATATTTTGCTTTCATTTAATATTAATCTCCAAAATCATTTTACAAAGCTTGTCAACTCAATCTTCCCAATTTGTATCAACCAATCTAAAGGGTTGTAGGTGGAATCTGGTGTTATACTCCGAGCTCTTAAGCAAGTGAATAAGTCTGAGTCTCTCGATAGTGATGGTCTTTGCTTCAAGTTTTTTGCTTATGATTGTCCTGAACTGCTAAAGCATCTGCAGTTATTGTTTCAGGAATATGTACTGCTACCGGCCATTAACTCCAAATGCAATTTTACACCCTTCCAGCTTGGTTTTAGAAAAGGTATGGGCTGCGTTCAAGCTCACCATATTGTGGGTCGGCTAATGAAACAAGCTGTTGCTCAAAAAAGTCCCCTGTATTGTTTGACTGTTGACATATCTAGTGCTTTTGACTATGTAATTCATTCAAATGCTTTGTTTTCTCTAGCAGCCTCAGGTGTTAACCTTTCTATTGTTTCCGTGCTTAAGTATTGGTATGCTAATTCTTCAGTTAGGGTGAAGTGGAATGGTACTATAGGGGAGTATATTCCTGTTAAAAAAGGCGTTAGGCAAGGTGCCGTGTTATCCCCGAGCATATTTAAATGTGTTTTAGCTTCGTGTCTCCAACGTCTTCAACCGTCAATTTTTTACAATGATAATTTAGGCAGTAGTCACGTTGCATATGCTGATGATGTTCTGCTTCTTAGCCGGACAAAACATAGTCTAACTACCAACTTTAACCGGCTTTCAGCCGCACTATCCACAGTAGGCCTTTCAATTAATGCCTCCAAATGTGAGTTTTTGTGTTTTGGGTGTCCTTCACCAGCATCACCTCTTTGCTTGGGTTCTTCAACTATACCATGTTCAGCAAGTATTAAATGGTTGGGTCTCTTTTTTTCCACGTCACTTTCGTCTACTTGCTCCGTTATTACGTCCAGCGTGCTGAAAAGTATGCGAGTTGGATACGCGAAAATTTCACCAAATCGTGGTCGGTATAACCGAAAAGGACTATGCCGTCTTTATTCTAGTTTTTGTGCCCCTGCTGTTTTTTATATTTCTGGTTTCGCTTTCCTCCTTCGCAAGAAGGATACAAAGAAAATACACTCAGGATATTTTAAGTATTGCAAGTATTTGCTGCGTCTGCCTCGGTGGTGTCGGAATCATACAGTCGTTTCTAAATTTGACATCGTTGATGCGCCCTCACGGCTGAAAAATTTATCTAAAGATATATGTCTTAAAACTCGGCAAATGATTGGTGTTTTTGACCCTCTTTGGCCATTTTTTGAATTGAGGTAATTTACTTATGTTGTATGTTGTTATGCTGCTATGTTATTTATGTTGTTATGTTTTTTGTCTTGTTTTTTCTTTTTTTGTGTGTTTACTCCACAGTTTAATGTACTTCGTGGGTTATAAATAAATTATTATTATTGTTTTTAAGTAAGTCCTTTTTATAATTAAATAAAAAAAACTAGTTTTTTTAGCTGAAAGTAAGGAGCGACATTGAAACTTAAAACGAACAGAAATTACTCCGTATATGAAATGGGTTGTCCCCTCCGCAATCCCTCGCTCTTTACGCTAAAGTTTTTAATTGTTTTAAAAAGTAGAATTGTGGCAAAGAGTCAAACTTTAGCGTAAAGAGCGAGGGATTGCGGAGGGGACAACCCGTATATATGGGGACATATATATATATATATATATATATATATATATATATATATATATATATATATATATATATATATATATATATATATATATATATATATATATATATATATATATATATATATATATATATATATATATAGCCAACACAGCTCTGCACGGCCCTCCTTCATCCCGATCTATTCAAACCCTCCCTCTCTACACCCTCCCAGGAAGTTCCCATGTCCTTTAAATCTTTCTTTATAACATCCTCCCATCCCAACTGCGGACGACCTACTTTCTGTTTAGCCCTAGACGGTTCGCCGAAAAGGGCAATCTTTGGCAATCTATCATCCTTCATCCTCAGAACATGCCCTAGCCTTCTCAACCTTTCTCTCATTGTAGCCTTAGAAAGAGGGATTGAACCCCAATTTCATTGAGCCTACTATTATTAATATCAGAATATTAGTCAGCTGGGTATCCAGAACAATCCGTTGGCGATTTCTCTGGAAAACATCTGGCAAGTCTTCGTATGCTTTTCGGAGCGCCCATGCTTCAGAGCCGTTCTTGACAAATATCATTACTATAGCTTCCAATATTCTAATCTTGGTTTGCATACTTATCTTCCTATTCTTCCAAACTTTTTTTTAACTGTTAAAAAACACCCAGACCCTTGGTTATTCTACCATTAACATCTTCACCGCTCCCACCGTTTTTACTAATAATACTACCAAGGTAAGTGAAGCTGCCCACCTCTTCAATCATATCGTTGTTATATGTCACATTTTTATATTTACTTATTTCTAGCCTTAGTCTTCTTCACATTTACTTTCAAATCTCTTTTAGCACCCTGAACTCGCAAAAACTCTAGAAGTTTACTCATTTTGCTTAAGTTTCTTCTAGAATGCTTAAATCGTCAGCATAATCCAAGTCCATTAGAGCTTTTCCTCCCCATTTGATTCCGTGGTCTTCCCTTGCCTGTCCATTGCTTGTTAAGATAAAATTCGTCAAAATGATCCATACAAAGGGCGATAAAACACAACCCTGCATAACTCCTGATTTAATACGAAACCAGCTGCTGACCTCATTTCCAACCTTAACCGCAGCAATGTTATTCCCGTACAAAGCACCGATCACTTGTATGTATTTGTCTGGTATATATATATATATATATATATATATATATATATATATATATATATATATATATATATATATATATATATATATATATATATATGAAATCTTGTAGAACTTGTTAGTTCTACAAGATGCTATGACTTAGCTGTTTTTTTTTTCTGGTATTAACTGCTGAGTTGGATGTAGGGGCAGAATATGCTGGTGCTTGAGACAAGTTAGGAGTAGTTGCCCAAAAAGCATTACAACATCGCCATCTGTTGGCTTTACAGGAATCTAGGTTGGTGTAGATTAGCAAATGTAGAAGGCACCCAGAAAACAGATTATAGCACTACATGTTGAGAAGAATAAATGTTGTAAAATGTCAATTTGTCGGCTAGAACTAGGATTACTGCACTAAGCAAAGTCAGAGGATCCAGTTCAATGGGAAAATTTTTACAAACTCATCATGCTGGGATTGCTAAAGGAACATCACTTTAGGCAATACTCTCAAGGTACAGCTTAAACCAAAAAGCACGAGGTATCTTGTACCTAAGCTCGAAAAAGGGTTTACTCAAATTCCAGATCTTACGGGTTCGCCACGCTAACATCCTATCAACTGAAAATAAATGTAGCGATTAATGAATTGGTACTTGATCAGTAATCAAGAGACCAAAAACTAGTTTCTAAAAATCAAAAGATCTTAAGACCGAATGCTTCAGAGTAACAGCTGTGCACCAACTGCTTGGCATATAGCGGAGTCTTTTGGAACTAAGGAGTATACTATAGGCATATTTTTATGCATAGAAGGAACATTTGATAACTTTACTTTTGAATTTATAAAATGACTCCATGGAAGATGAAAAAAGAGGTAAAGCTCCCGTGTGCACAAGAATCAGCAAGCAGTCGTGAAGTTGAATGGAGTAAAATAGGGAGTTATAGGGAGTAAAATAGTTGGAGGCTGTTCTAAAAGCTTGTCCTAAAGGAGGAAGAGCAATTTCTCCGTACCTATACCAGGGCTCCGTATGGAACCCTGTCATGAATAGCGAGTTGAGTCTCTTAGAATTACATTCTGCTGATGATCTATCATCTATTCTAAGAGTTGAGGACCCTATTTCAGTAGGTACTGCTTGTGCTGGATAAAATCCAGGCATGCTCACAAAAATTAAAGTGAGGTTTGCTCCTGAAAAGTGTGAGGTAATATCATTCACAAATAAGAGGAAACAGGAAGTTTTTCTTGTTCTAAAAATGTATGGTAGCCTGATATCTCTAAAAAAAAAAAAAAAAAAAAAAAAAAAAAAAAAAAAAAAAAAAAAAAAAAAAAAAAAAAAAAAAAAAAAAAAAAAAAAAAAAAAAAAGTGAAATATCCGGGGACAATTTTTTAAAATCACTTGAGACGTAAAAGTTCACTGTATAGAGAAAGCGAGGGAACCCACCTAACCCAATGCTAAGGAATAGTGGGAAAAAAAACTGGGACTTTGCAACGGTCTAAATTACGTTATCTATTTAAGATGGTAACTCGACCAAATATATCTCATGGTGTAGTGGTCTAGGTCAACTCAACTTATTTTCGACTCTACCCTTTTAAGAAGGGTACAAAGGTTAAAATGCATAGTGAGCACTTGACATCAACGGAGTTATCGGTAGGACTTCAACCTTTAGAAAGCTTTTTAGAGGAAGAAGCAATAAAAAGTGTTGTCAGGTTACAGATTTCTGATGACTGGATTTGAGACAACAGATGCGAAATTAGAAATTCAAATGCCACGCGGACACCCATTACTGCTTATGTTCGGGTGGCTGTAGATGTCAAAGATAATGCTTGCCTCTTGTTCCATAGTTACCAAAATCGAAAATCGTTCTTCAGACAAGCTGGGAATATTGACTCATACTTATGTATCTCTATTGCAACTAGTATCTCGGTTGCTTCTGTTTTATGGATCGGACGTTCCACAATCCAATATTCAGAAAATGCTAATGTTTCAGAGGGCTCCTAGATTTCTCACTCCCATCATCTTTCTGGTAGGAGCTCGTCGCCTGCTGGCGATGCCATATCAGTGCTTGAATTGCTGATGTTTGGGCATAATCATGGATGTTTTAACCGGAATTTACTTGAACAGTAAGTCCCTAGCTGGCTTGCACCCTGTAGGTATTAGCCTAGCACTCAATTGATGGTGTTTTTACCTCTCTACCGTAGTGAGGTCACGTGGTAGGATTTCCCTGCGGGAAACTAGGGACGGAACATCTACACAACTTAACTTGCAGGGGTTTGTGAAACTGACTGTAGAATATTGAACGATATTTTCTTGGGGCCATTGAAATTTTATGGATCTTAAGTGACCTTTGGTCAGTTGTAAAATTTAGGTAAGCATACATTATCGGTTTTTTCTTTGGACCCTTAGGAATTATCATAGAAGGATTGCTCTAAAAGATGCCAGAGACCTGTAGTGTTTTAAGTAATAGTGCATGATCATAAGTAAAAAACGTCCAGTTAATTAAATAAATTGAAAATATTATCAGGAATTTTGTTCACATTCTCTCCGAGTCATGATTTATCTCTTGTTTGCACCCAGCTAGTCCACAATTCAAAATTTCTAGTATTTTTTTTCTTTTTTTGGTCCCTTGGAGTTCATTTATCTGGATTGGGTTTTATGTTTCTTAGCAGATTATTTCAGTTTCATTGTTTGGTTTGAAATCAGGCGTTACTCCCTGTCTAGCCTGTAATTTAGATTTTTTTTTGTTACCATTGTTGGTATATTTTTGTTTTTATTTTTATTTCTCCATTGTTCCTTACTGGCCATGGAGGCTTACAGGGGAGACTATGTTGAAGTATTTTTGTTGTAAATTTATTGTTGAAGAATAAGTATGTACGGAGCCACTACTTAGCTCGTTTTTGAACCAACTCAATGCTTGTTTTGGTTATGGGTAAAGACTGTCTTATTTTTAAAACGAGGCAGGACTTACTCATTTAAGAAAAAGTAGTTAGTATTAGTGTACTTGGTATTTCTTAGAAAAAAGTATATTGTAATTAGCTTAAAAAAATGTACTTTGCAAATGGTTATTAGCCTGGGAAAACCCAAAATAACAAATAACTATGCTTACTACACCGAATGGAAAAGGATATCATCAGCATGTGTAAGATGATACTTTGGTTAAACTAACCAGATAGGAATCTTCTGAAAATATATATTTTCAATCAAGAACGTATCCAAATTTTTTTTTTGGGGGGGAGGGGGCTACAAAAAACTTGAAAATACGTATCAAAGTTTGTTTATATTCATTTGTTACATCTTTACGAGTCGGACAAACGTTTCAAGGGGGGTAAATCCCCTAACCCGCCACCCCTGTACACAACCTTGTTTGCAATCTTCTGCAAGATTGCCTTTCACTTAATTCTATACATTTTTTAAATCCTGATGGCAATGTTTGAAAGTTAGTTATTATTGCCTATTTGAATCTAAATGACAATAATACATAGAGTAAGCTACGTTTTGGACTAATAAATATGTAAATTTAAAATTTCTCTTTTGCTACTTGGGTAAATATCTCTAACATGAGTATAAACTAGGTTTTTGCTGCGTCTTAAAATGTTCAGTTATATTTGCTTATGATGTTATTATGAGTGTGGCTGTAAGATAAACGACCTTGTGCTCATGATTATGACTGATGAATATCGCTTTGAAAATACTTGGTGGCCTTTACCATACTTCAACTTTTGTTGGTATGTTTACCAACCCTTGTTCTGCTACAATTAATGTCGGTACAAGGATTGCTATAAGACATCAGGGTTTCGCACTTTTCGTGCATTTCACTATTAAGGGGAATAAAAAACGGTACTCGACTTGACTATAGTGAAGTCAGCTATAGACGACTAGTTACTTTGATCTCTTATATTCCTTTCAAAACATTTGGATAAAATGAAGAAAAAAAAATTAACTAAACATTTGATGCAGTCAACTATACTTCAGTTAAAGATCCAAGCAATCAAAATAAACACCTGCAAATTTCCAGCAAAGGTTTACCTTTTAAGCAAAAAAAAAAAAGGACAATCATTATCTAACCCATTAAACAGAGGTTGATTTAAGAAGGGAGTCCTCCTAACTTTATTTTAAACATATTTGAAAAATTTTAAGGTAATATGTTTATTGATCGAAGGATAGCTGATAATTATTTGTAGATGGCGTAAGAGTAATCAGAACAGTGAAAGGGGCTGCGCCCGCGGCGGCAGCCTTGCGTGCGCAAGTTTTTGACTTTTCCACTCTTTTTTTTTAAAAAACTTGCACTCTTTTTTAGCTCTGATTTGTACTTTTTTTTGGTGTTGGCAGTTGGGAATCCTGTAAGACATAATGTTGAAAAGGGTTCTATTATGTGTTTATTATGCTAATACCCCAGTCAGTAGACCTAATGCTGAAATTAATATTGTTAACTGACTGATTTGTAACTTTTATAGAATAAGTGCAGAGATGGAGGTTCCATGGAAGCCAATTTTGGAAAAATGTGTTGTAACTCTATCCGTAAATAGGAGGTTCTCTGAGCTATCCGTATTTGTAAATTTTATTCGGTATCAACAACGAATCTCTGGAGATTCAAACTCTAAGTTAGATGAGGCTCTAATGAAAGCTGTTAAGCAGCTAAATGCTGATGAGCCTGCTATCAAGGACTCGGAATTGATTATTGGCTTAATTGAAGCCTTAAGTGTAAAGGTAAGTGATTTTTAAATAATTTTGAAGCATCTTATACGTTTTATTCAGCGCTTCCCCTAAGGTTGGCTTTTGTGACGTCAGGATTAATTGAGCCATTCAGACTCAAAATCAGCAGAGATTACCTTTTCGTTTTTGAAATTCTATCACCAATGTAACCGATTCATAAATAGGGACTAATTTTAGGGACAATGTGTCAGATTATCTATTATATTTCTTCTTTTTATTGTTCAGTTTGATTATTTTTGCTTTTTTGATTAATTTGTTCCCCTTGCTCAAAATTTATTCCTCCGTACATGGTTAATTTTCTTGACTCCGAACTTTGTACATTTATGAGAGTATTCCCTTAAACTAAGTTCTGAAAGTTTCAAATTAATACCCTCAGCCGTACTTAATATATTGCAGGTCCGCTTTTGATGAAGTGAATGTGTATAGTGCCTTTTGGTTTAGTTTAATATACCCCTCAAAATTCTCCAGATTTCCGCATTAATATCGTCGATATTTTTTTATGCACCCAGAATCAAAACTTTCTCCTTTTTCTAATGAAAAATCCTGCATTTGAACAATGGATAAATTGCACAATTTACAATTCTTACCCCATGGCTGTTGGGGGCATGGCATCTCTGGAGGATTAGCTATTAGACCTTTCGATTACTTGAACAAAATAACAATTAAAAAGTGTTGCCCATTGTTAAGGAGAGGAGATACTTAAAAAGGGCAAGGAGGGTGGGGGGCTGGCTTCCCCTCAATCTCTTCAACTCCCACTTAACACACATTGAAAGTATCAACCTAAATATTGCTGATATTCCATTTTCACAACCAGTAAGGACAAAGTGTGTTTTCATTGTGTTTGGCATCCCTTTCAACATTTCCTTCAAAGTTTCACCTTAATTCTCTTAGCTTTTTTTGGAGATCCAGAATCAAACATGCCCCATATTCTTAATAAGAAAACCTTATATGTTAACAATGAGCAACTTGCTTACAGCCCTTATACCACGGGCTGTGGGAGGGGTTGGGGTTGTCAACAGCGGGAATTATAGTTATCTGATCTTAGAACTTTTGAATTAAATGGCTATCGTTTTTTTTAATAAAATGGCTATCTCTTTTGAATATTAAATTTAAGAAAAGTTTTTTTTTTAACTGAAAGTAAAGAGCGACATTAAAACGAACAGAAATTACCCCGTATATGAAAGGGGCTGTTCCCTCTTCTACGCCCTGCTCTTTACGCTAAAGTTTGACTCTTTCTCTCAACTTTACCTTTTAAAACAGTAAAAACTTTAGCGTAAAGAGCAGGGCGTTGAAGAGGGAGCAGCCCCTTTCACATACGGGGTAATTTCTGTTCGTTTTAAGTTTTAATGTCGCTCCTTACTTTCAGTAAAAAAAACTTTTTTTTAATTTGTGAACATTTTTTAGTTAATCCTTGTTTTGATTTCGGTTCTCCGCAGGTGAATAATTAAAGCGAAATTTGTATATTTATTTATTTGGCTAAATGGCTTTCCCATAGTTTTGATTGAATGATTATTAGAAAAAAGGAGGGGGGAGGAGACCCAGTTGCCCTCCAATTTTTGGGGTGCTTAAAAAGGCAATTAGAACTTTTAGTTTTTTTACGAACGTTTTCATTAGTAAAAGATATACGTAACTATTAGCTTACGTAACAAACGTATTACGTTCTATATTCGTATGTTTTTATTACGTATATGAGAGGGTTCGCCCTCTCGTCAATACCTCGCTCTTTACACTAAAGCTTAAATTTTTATCTCTGAATCACAAAGGCCGTAGAATAAACACTTGAAATTACTAAAAATACTTTAGCATAAAGAGTTAGGTATTAGGAGGAGGTGAACCCCTTATATGATTAATATTTTCTGTTCTTTTTAAATTTAATGCTACTCCTTGCTTTCGGTTGAAAAAACTTATTCATATTTATTTTTTTTATTGTTTTTTTTTAAATAATGCTAGAAAATGCTGCGCCCCCTTCATGGAAATCTTCTTCCCCCATGATAAATTTCTCCATGGAAAGTTTACCCCACATAACCCCCTCTTCTCAACCCATCCTCCCAACCAAAAAATCCCCCTGAAAACGTCTGTACACTTTCCAATTACCATTACTATATGCAAACACTGGTCAAAGTTTGTAACTTGCAGCCCCTCTCATAGGGACTGTGGGGGAGTAAGTCGTCCCCAAAGACATAGTTATAAGGTTTTTCGACTATGCTGAATAAATGGCTATCTCAGAATTTGGATCCGACGACTTTTGGAAAAAATGAGCGTGGTAGGGGGCGTAGGTGCCAAATTCTAGTTGCCCCTATGACAAATTCCTCCATGGAAAGTTTACCCCACATAACCCCTCTTCTCAACCCATCCTCCCAACCAAAATCCCCTGATAACGTCTGTACACTTCCCAATAACCATTACTATATGCAAACACTGGTCAAAGTTTGTAGCTTGCAGCCCCTCCCACGGGGACTTTGGGGGAGTAAGTCGTCCCCAATGACATAGTTATAAGGTTTTTTGACTATGCTTAATAAAATGGCTATCTCAGAATTTTGATCCGGCGACTTTTGGAAAAAATGAGCGTGGGAGGGGGCATAGGTGCCCTCCAATTTTTTTGGTTACTTAAAAAGGGCACTAGAACTTTTCATTTCCGTTCGAGTGAGCCCTCTCACTAAATTCTAGGACCACTGGGTTGATACGATCACCCCTGGAAAAAAAAAACAACAAATAAACACGCATCCGTTATTTGTCTTCTGGCAAAAAATACAAAATTCCACATTTTTGTAGATAGGAGCTTGGAACTTGTACAGTAGGGTTCTCTGATACGCTGGATCTGATGGTGTGATTTTCGTTAAGATTGTATGACTTTTAGGGGTGTTTCCTCCTATTTTCTAAAATAGGGCAATTTGTCTCAGGCTTTTAACTTCTGATGGGTAAGATTGAACTGGATGAAACTTATGTATTTAAAATCGGCATTAAAATGCGATTCTTTTGATGTAACTATTTGTATCAAAATTCCGCTTTTAGAGTTCTGGTTACTATTGAGCCGGGTCGCTCCTTACTACAGTTCGTTACCACGAACTGTTTGAAAATTACTATGGTATTTCAATTTTTTTTAAGATATATTCGGGGGAAAAGGTAATGTGGGGTTTTCTTCCAATTAATTTTGCTTCTTAAAAAGGACGCTGGAACTTACGCTTTCCAATTGAAAGAGCCCCTTTGAAAGTTTATACGACTACCATTCCCATAAAAACTTATGTATTTACAATGGGCAACTTATATAACTTACAGCCTTTCGGCTGTGATAGTTAAAGTGCGACGTATGCCAGTTTGGTCGAAAATGAGTTATTTATAAATGAGTATGTGCCAAGGGTAAACTCAGCACGAGGAATCGAATGGTACAGTCAAAATTGCCCTATCTTGTACTGCCGTGAAGATAAAAAGAGACATCAACTTCTAGGGGATGCGTGCCTTTTTTTTGTCATATCTTGTTGCCATTCAGAATGACAGAAGAGGATTATCTTATGGATCTATTAAATAAATAAAAAACTATTTTTTGAACTGAAAGTAAGGAGCGACATTAAAACTTAAAACGAACAGAAATTACTCCGTAGATGAAATGGGTTGTCCCCTCCGCAATCCCTCGCTCTTTACGCTAAAGTCTTTAATTGTTTTAAAAAGTAGAATTGTGGCAAAGAGTCAAACTTTAGCGTAAAGAGCGAGGGATTGCGGAGGGGACAACCCATTTCATATACGGAGTAATTTCTGTTCGTTTTAAGTTTTAATGTCGCTCCTTACTTTCAGTTAAAGAAACTAGTTTTTTTTTATTCAATTTCTGAACGTTTTTGAATTAATGCATGTTTGATTTTGGCTCTCCGTACATAAATTATCAAAATGAAATTTGCATATTAATTCTTTTTTTTGGTTAAATGGCTTTCTCTTAGTTTTGATCAGACGATTTTGAGAAATAAGAGGTGGGGAAGGGGGCCTATTTGGCCCCCTTAAAATATGGGGAAGGGACCTCCAATTTTTTGGTTGCTTAAAAAGGCAACTAGAACTTAATTTTTGAACGAATGTTTTTATTAGTAAAAAATATACGTAACTTAAGAATTAACTTACGTAACACACTTTTATATTCTTATATTTTTGATTATATATATGAGGGGGTTTGTCCCCTCGTTAATACCTCGCTCTTCACACTAAATGTTAAGTTTTGTCCCAATTCTTTAAGTATGACCCCGGAATCAGAAAGGCCGTAGAATAAATAGTTGAAATTACTAAAAATACTTTATCATAAAGAGCGAGGTTTTTATCTCCTCCTAAATACCTCGCTCTTTATGCTAAAGTATTTTTGGAACCCATCTCATGCGTAATAATCTCTGTTTGTTTTAAGTTTTAATGCTACTCCTTACTTTCAATTGAAAAAACTTTTCCATGTTTATATTTTCATTGTTTTTTGTAATAGTAGTGCTAGAAAATCCTGCGCCCTTTTCATTGAATATCTCTTCCCCCATGAAATATTCCTCCAAGGAAAGATCCTCCCACTTAATTCCCTCCCTTCAACCCCTTTACAGTATGTAAACACTGGTCAAAGTTTGTAACTTGCAGACCCTCCCCTAGGGACTGTGGGGGAGTAAGTCATCCCCAAAGACATAGTTATTATGGTTTTCGACTATGCGGAACAAAATGGCTATCTCAAAATTTTGATCCGTTGACTTTGGAACAAACAAACAAATAAACACGCACCCGTTATGTGTCTTCTGGCAAAAAATACGAAATTCCACATTTTTGTAGATTGGACCTTGAAATTTTTTCTATAATGTTCTCTGATACGCTGAATGCGATGGTGTGATTTCGTTTGATCCTATGACTTTTAGGGGGTGTTTCCCCCTATTTTCCAAAATAAGGCAAATTTTTTCAGGCTCGTAACTTTTGATGACAAAGACTAAATTTGATGAAACTTATATATTTAAAATTAGCATAAAAATCCGATTCTTTCGATATATCTTTTATGCAAAGTTCCGTTTTTTAGAGTTTCGTTTACTAATGAGCCGGATCGCTCCTTACTTCAGTTCGTTACCACGAACTGTTTGATAACACGGGACCTGGCATTCGTCTCCTTTTTTTCTGTCAAGGGAAAGGGAGACATACGTTATACAATGGAATAATTTTGAAATTCGTTGGGAATACTTGAGTTTAATCTATACCATCGAAAAGAGCATAAAATGTTGGTTTAGATCATGTCCCTTTATCCCCACTAGCCTCATCCTTCAGAGCGACCAGTGCCGACAAACTGTTCTCGGTTTTTTTTTTTTTTTTTTTTTTTTTTTTTTTTTTTTTTTTTTTTTTTTTTTTTTTTTTTTTTTTTTTGGCTTTCCCGAAAAGTTACAAAAATGGAACATGTCGCACTTTTAACTATCACAACCGCTTTGCCTCGGGAACTGAAAGGGGGTTGTTAACCTTCAAGTTGTTTGGCGGAAAACGGCGTAAGGGTGGGGGTGACTGGTCGCCCATGAATCACTTTTGACTCTTAAAAAGGTCGCTATAATTTTTGTTTTGAAATTGAGTAAGCCCCTCTGAAGCTTATACAACCACCCCTTTTATATGAAGTGTCCCTTGGAAAAATAAATAATAATACATTAAAGCTTTGTGGTGGTTTACTATAGGCATCACTATACCATTGCCTCTGACTTAAACAGGTGAGTAGAACTTCAGTTTCCCTTCTAGTGAACATCCGATACTATCCAGGGGGGATTTGGGGAATTTTAGAGGGGAGAAAACGCCTAGCACCAGATACAAGGTAGAATGGCTTACCAGATACCAGATACAAGGGCTTAGGTAGCTAATGGCTCCTCTCACATACCAATATTACTTGTTAATACATTCATTCAGCGGTTTGTCCAAAGGTCAAGTACTTTTTTCTCTGAAACCAATTTGTCTATTTTCGTTGAAATATACTTTTACTTGCACAGTCTCAGTTTTCAACACATTTAAGGAAATACAATTTATTTTGAGGCGATTAGTTGGATAAAGAAAATTGGAAAACAGACCAATAAAGTAAAACTCAATATAAACTATAGGGCAACATCAAAATATTAAAATTCAGGGGTGAGGTAGAAAGTTGGAAGGTTTATTTTCTTTCACACGCTTAACTGTAGCAGCGACATCCCAATTATTTCCACTTGTTCAAAACAATCTGAATATTTGTATCAAGTTGGTTTATTGACTTTGAATTTTGCGTTAATAATAAATTCCCTAAAAGGAATTTAAAAAAATCCACTGTAGTAGTCGAGTATAAATTTTTGAATAAGATTTGACCAATTTTTGTGCTTAAATGTTTTTTAAGACGTTCAACGTAAAGAAAATTCCGATCATTATTCCTCTAGAAACTTGACGCAAGATTTGAATGACGCAAAAAGAAGTTACATTGACACTTTGACACTTTTGACAACATTGACACTTTGCTGAAACAAGATGAACAGTTCAAGATTTTATTTCAGTGTAATTCTATTTTCATTTTCAATTCTGCAATAACTGGAAAAGAAAATATTTTTGATGGAATTCATTTTCTGTGAAGCATTAATGACATAGTAGGCTTTAGACTTTTACAGTTAGGGAAGGAGGCAGAATCAAAACTCTTATTTGTTGTGAAACTATATTTGTCTTGAACAATCGTGGAAAGAACTAGTAAAATATATAATACATAATGATATTGATTGCTGAAAGCTCATCAGCTCAAAATTTAATTTTAATGTAGCTGTTATGTTTATTTTCAGTTTTGTGATAAGTACAAACAGGATATTTTTAATATAATTCGTTTTCAGTAAAGCGCCAATGACGCAATAGATTTTAGACTTTTACAGTGACAGAACCAGCCAAGACCCAAACTATTGTTTGTAGTGATTTTTGTTCATTTAAAACTTGATTTGCATATTAAATTTAAGTTTCGCTCGTTTTGAGATTGATTTATTCATTTATATTAGTACCTATTGTAAGTTTTCTCGCTGTGATTGTTTATTTAATTTCTGTCATTATTGGGTTTTATT
Organism: Artemia franciscana; assembly: GCF_032884065.1. Lineage (NCBI taxonomy): Eukaryota > Metazoa > Arthropoda > Branchiopoda > Anostraca > Artemiidae > Artemia > Artemia franciscana. The sequence goes on from NC_088877.1 coordinate 15,987,596, forward strand.
TTGGGTTCTATTTTCTGGTCGTTTCGAGTTTGAATTTTAACAGGTTTTTGTATCTGCTGATTTTTATTATGACCTTTACGTTTCTTTGGAAAACCTCTTTTTGAAAAGTTTTTTTTAATTAATTTTTGTTTATTTTTTTGATTATAAAAAGTTTCAAGATTAAAAAAAATTCCTTATTTTGAAATAAGATTTTTTTTCATCGTCAAACTTTCATTAAAGTATCAAAACTAGTATCAAAGTAACAATATCAAAATATCAAAGTAAAGAAAGCATCAAACTAAACAAGATATCAAAGTAAACAAAGTATCTAAGTATCAATAAGTAGCTTGCATAACTTACACCTTTTGCACCGTAAATCGAAGTCACTACGTAAATCACTAAATCCAAGCATCAAAGTAAACACATTATCGAAGTGACAATAATTAAGTTCCGTAACTCAGTGCCATTTCTCGGGGCAGGAGTGGACTTCGAACTATTTTGAACAAAATGGCTATCTCAAAATTTTGATCGGATGACCTTTGGGAAATTGGAACGTGGGCTAGTTGCCTATTACTACTAATACTAATAGCAACTCACCTCAGCAACAAGCCGCCTGAGACCATGTGTGGGGGGGGGATATCTACCTTCTGATCACTCTGAATCTCAAAAAGGACACTAAAACTTCTGATTAGAAATCCAATGAGCCCCTTCCGAAGCTTATATGATTACCCTTTCTGTATAAACCTTACATGCCCCAGGACATAGCTTACAACCCTTGCCCTGAGGGCTAAGGGGGGGGGTCATCCTCAGATACATGATTTCCAAACCTTTCAACTAAGCTGAACAAAATGGCTGTCTCAAAATTTTGATTGGATGTCTTTTGGGAAATAGTGGGTGTGGAATGGGGGCTAGTCGTCCTCCAATCACTTTCTACTATTAAAAAGGGCACTATCCCCTTCAATTTTCAATCGAACGAGCCTTTTTTGAAGTTATTACGATAACTCCTTTGCTACGAAGTGCATGTCTAAACAAAAAACAAATAATACATTGAGTCCACATCGCTCTTTACTTAGGCAGCGCTATTGCGCTGCCTGTGATGATCAATTTTAAATTATGCCATATGATACTTAATGAAAACCTTACTCGTTGATGTCCCCATTTCGTGCCAAAAACTCTCCGGACTTTATTAAGTCTGTAACAGGAATTGGGAATTCAGTATTAAATGATTGTAAGACTGACAGGTTTCCTTATTTGTCTAAACGAAATATGATTTCTATTAGATGGTTTTGTTGAATATATCCACATTTTATTCTGTCTTCTAGGTCTTGACGTACCTGAGTCTTGGTTGGCTTCAATCTGCTTATGCTCTCGCAGTTCGTTCGCAATCTGTTCCTGATGTGCGACGGATCCTGGAAGAGTGTGAAAAACGAAATGAAACGGGTATACAGAGGTTGTGTTGTAATTGGTTAGCATTGTACGGGAATAGATAGTTTTTTGGTTTTTTTCTTCTTTTCTTGCATATATTAGCTTTAGTAGCCTTTTAATAATTAGTTATTTTGTTATGTTTTCCAACATACCGATTTCTTTCGTATTCAGCATTAAAGCCTTTAAGTCAATCTACTGAGAAGATCATTGTTTTGAAAAAATATGTCATACGTTATGTTCGCTTCTTCTGGTTTTTCCTTCTTCTTTATACTTTGTTTCTTTCACTTATACTGTACTCCCGCGAAAATAATCAGATTTCATTTTTGTAATGTTTTATACATATTAAATTACTTCTTATTAGTGATGACCTTGCTTCTTACTACCATGCACAGTTAATGTGGCTATCTTTCTTCTTTCCATAAAAAACGTACTGTAAATGGGATAATAGCAGAGACGAATAAAAGGTAAAATTATGCGTTTTTTTATGTTTCTTATCTTACATCTTTTGAAAATATTCTGTTTGGAGTACTACTGAGTCATCTTCTCAGCAGGGGCCTCCCAAAGGCCACTCAGCACGTTCCCAGGTGGTGGATAGGGGAACGCCCATCGAATATGAGGGGTACCTCCATAGGGGGTGCAGACAAAGGAGGGGGGTCCATAATAGAAACTGAGGAACCCTCGACCGGGGACTGTAAATACAGGTGGAAGAGGAAGAAGTCTCCTCGACTGTACACTCAGCAGGCCCATTGGCGTGTGGACATGTCCCTTAAGTTACATACCTTCTCCGAGCAATGGGTTAAATAGCATGGTGAAGCAGAACACCATCGCAGGAGGATCCTCAATAGGAGAATAATTGCGCCAGGTTGTAAGATCCAATTGTTTATGGACAACAGCCTCTGCGAAGGACTGACTCGATCCTGTCGGGATGGGTTAATCTGACTCTGGTAGACCGCAAATCCGCAGGCATAGCATCGGTAGGGCCAGCGACCCTCCATTTGAAAATAATTGCCACAAAAAGAACAAACACTCCCTCGGATACTTCAACCCCCTTTGATTGCTGACCCCTGTCCGCCCTGGAACGAGTTCCCACCAGTGACTAAACCTAATTGACTAAGGCGATGTGAAATCGCCACCTGGAATATTTTGACGCTAAACTTCCCTGGGTCAAAAGTCTTGCTTGCTCTGAGCTGAAGGTAAAAAAAAATCTCAATAGCGGGGATCACTGAGACACATGTTCTGGGCAGCAACTCTGAATCCATTAGGAACAGATATTGCTTGCTTGGGTTTGGAAACATGTGAGTCCGCTGGAATGGTGTATGTCTGGTTATTTCAGCAAACGTAAGGAAGTGCCCTAGATCATCCAGAAAATCTCTATTAGGATAATGATTGCATGGCTTCAGCACAAGCATAGGAAGTGGAGTATAGTAGTATGTTACACACCATTCCAACAATGCTAATGACTACAAAACACGAATTTTACTTTCAGTTGGTAGCGTTATTGTTTTATTCTATGACATTATCCTTCTTCTGTGTGGCTTTAACGCCACTTTCTCAGACCCAGCTGGGGTGTGGCGTAGTGTGATAGGTGTAATCGTAGTGTAATCAATGGAAATTGAACCCGTCTCTTGGAACTTAGTGCAGCAAATAACCTTGCTATGTCAAACACATTCTTTTAAGGGAAGAGGAAGATGATAGATTGCGTCATCTTAAGTTGGATATGGAGATCTTTTATCGCCAGCTGCCGAACTAGCTGACTTAGGCAATACCGACCACAGACTCGTTGGTGCATCTCTTCGGCTACTTATCAATAAATGAAAGTCAGGTGCTAGAATTCCCGCTTCAATCTCCACAATCTGAAAGACTAATATCAGAGAAAAGTATGCTGTGGAAATATCGAATAAATTCGAATACTTTGGGTCCTACATGATTTCAAGGGAGTATGGGAAAACTTTATGAGCAATGTCCTGAAAGCTGCTGATTCCTTCTGTTGGTCAAAGGCTCTCGTGCAAAGCTCAATGCCTGTCAGACAAAACCCTGAAAGTTATAGAGAAACGTCAGCAGGCTCGCCTCAGCGGTACTATGTCAGAATACTCCGAGTTGTACGGTGTGAGAAATAAAGTCGTCAATCGTGGCAAGAAACAGTTCGCCCAAGACAAGACCAAGAAAATTCCTCGGCAAAGGGATCATTGGGACACAATATAGACCTCTCTGTGAAAATTACTTCTAAGAAGTCACCTCAGTTGGCCTTATAGTTGCTCTTGATGGATCCTCGTTGCTAGATGAGTCAAACCAGCTCAAGAGATGGAACGATCACTTCTCCGCCCTTCTTAACTCTGACGCTGTCCCATATCCTGACCAAGATCTCATAAGAGCTGCATCGCTTGTGCCTACGATTTCATTTGGTATTAATGATGAAGAGCTTTTTCCCTCGACGAAATAAATAGATCTATGAAGAGATTGAAAAATAACCGCACGCCTCGTTGCTGTGGAATAGCTGCTGAGCTTCAGAAAAGCGGGGGTCCTGCCTTGTTGAATTGGCTCCACATTATTCTGCACAGTGTAGCATATGGAGATCGTTCAGAAGGATGGGCTGGCTAGAATAATTCGGCCGCTATGGAAAGGGAAAGGATCTAGGAACCAATGCTATAACTACAGAAGCGTAATGTTGTTCTCCGATCCTGCAAAACTGTTCGCAATGCCCGAAAATACCGAATATCTCACAATTAGGTTTCATACCCGGTCGTTCCACTAGCAAATAGATATTCACTTTGTGGCACGCGATAGAAAAGACACGGGAATTTCATAAGAAGGCGTGCATAGGTTTCCTCGACTTCAAAGTCGCTTTTGACCCTGTAGATAGGAAGTTGCAGTGGCTCATACTAAGAACAAAAGGTCTGCCCCTAGAGTACATCTCTCGCTTTGAGAGACTGTATGAATAAACGTCAAGCTGTATACAAGTTAACAGGAAAAGCAGCCAGCCTTTCTGCATTCGTACTGGAGTTCGGCACAGATGTGCCATGGCTACTGAACTATTTAATTGTGTCACGGACTACGTGATGATGAAGACCACTATCCGACTGAACTTTGCCTTGAAGCTCGGTGACAAACTTTTAAATGATCTTGGCTTCGCTGACGATTTGACTGTCAGACAAACACCCTTGAAGAACTTCGAGCAACGCTGACAGTTATGAGAGAAGGAGCTAGTAAGGTTGGGCTCAAGATTAGCTGGAGCAAAAAAAAATATGTTCATTGATCTGTAATTTTCCCAACAACCCCCTCCTAAATCAAGGTAATGCAAAACCATGTAGAAGTCGAGAGCGAAGGCAACTTAAGAATTGCCAAGGCAACTTCTGTTCTAAGGAGACTTAGTAACATTTTCCCAACCCTTTTGTCAGTCGCCCTACAAAGTTGTAGATATTTAAGGCATATGTTGGCGGGGTCCTACTGAATGGCACAGATACTTGGCCAACAACCAGCAAGACTTTGAGGATGCTGGATATAATTCAAAGCAAAGGACTCCGGAAGATAGAGGGTCTTAGTTGGTACGACTTTATCAGCGACGCCAGCCTCCTGCCTCGTACAACGCAGGTTCCATTCTCCCTGTAATTTCTGCAGCGTACATTGAGATGGTACAGCCACATTCTCCAAACGCCAGAAGAAACCCCTTGTGGTATCGTATAGGATTTTAACCCCGTGGTCACTGGATAAAAACTAGGTAAAAACTCGAGTTTGGAAGATGTCAGTTTATATATTTCCTATTAAACGGGTCAATATTGCTTCTAAAAATTACCTAGCATTCATTGCTAAAAGTCTGCTTGTTATTTTTAGGTACTAATCTCTGTTTTTGTGAGTTTCCTCACTTATGGTCATTTTTATTATAGTGAGTTTTCTCGTGTACGGATAAAGTCATTTCCTGCGTAATTTAATTTTTGTAATTATTAGCGGCAAGGTGACATTAAAATTTAGTTTGTTATGAGGAGTCAGTTAAGGGGATGTCTTATTTCTGCAGTCAGCGTTGCCTTCCCTGTTTGCAGGAGGCTGTTTGCTCGAGATTCAGCGATAGTAGGTTTTTTACAGTAAATTATCATAAACAGTGAGATTTGCACTCTTGATTGCCACAAATTTGCTGTAATAAGCATACACGAGTTGATACAGATTTTGTGACTTTTTTCGAAATTTTCCAAACGGGACCTCATTGGGGGGTTGAATATCTACACCTATTTCCCCATTGTGAGTAGGTTTCGATTGTCTAGATTTTATCAACTTACTCCTATGAAGCTGAAACCTGAAGAACATGATGGGAGTGGAAGTTGTTCTTGCGTCTAAACAAGCCGTCTTACACGAAGATAGCAGTGTTATATAAACATTGGTCTAAGCCAAAAATGTCAGAATCGACGAAGAAGGAACAATTAGCAGTTGTGTGATAAGTGGAAGAACATATATCAATGTTTATGCGCCATCAGGATCCCAAAATAATAAAAACAGAGAGCAATTTTTCTGGCAAGATATTGCAGCATTTATCCTCCAAAATATTGATGAACTGGTATGAACTGGAGATTTTAACTGTGTAACAAGTAAGAAAGATGCTATAGCCCGAGAAGAAAATATTTGCAGAGTATCGGTTGAGCTAATAAACGTACTGGAACTGATAGATGTCTGGGAAGAACTTAAGAAGATAAATATCTTTACAAGAATAAACTGGTTAGGAAAAAAGTACATATCGAAGAAATCGCAGAACACCTGGCAGATATTTTTTAGTGAATTATAAATAACAATAATCCCATGAAGCCTTATGGACGTAGAAGCCATAAGACTTTTTGGCAATTTTTTTTTGTATGTTTTTTTTTATGATAAACTCTCTCTCTCTAAAAAGATATAGTGTTTAGGGTGATGAAAGTAGTACCTTAAAAAGGTAGCCCTGAAGACCTCAAAAACTGGAGGCCGGTTAATATAATAGATTGCGACTACAGAATTATGTCTAAAGCATTAGCTAAGCGACTAAAAAGGCGTTACCATCCATACTAAGCGTAAACCAAAGAGTAGGCCTAGAAAACCGGAAAGCAGCAGATGTGTTGGCTAATATAAGAGATGTATTAATACAAGCATGAAAATAAAGGGATTTAAAAAAAATAAAAGCACACGATAACAAGCTTTGATATTAAAAAGGTCTTTGATAAAGTAAGAAAAACAATTCTAGAATGGATCATGAATTACTACGGTTTCCGTGAGATATTCATAAAATGGATAGATACAATAATTGAAAAAAAAAACAGTTCAAGCAATTTGTTTGAATAGCGATGTTACCAGAGAATTTGAAGCAGAAACTGGAGTGCGCCAAGGACGCCCACTGAGTCTTTTACTCTTTGAACTGCATTTTGACCCATAACTAAAATAACTAGAAAAGGGAATAAATGGCATTACAATAGCAGATGTGGCGATGAAGTTGAATAGTTTTGTGGATGATCTGACGTATACTGAAACTGAAGAAGATTTCAAAGTGGTCGTTCAAGCTACAGCTCAATAGAAATAAGTGTTAAATGCTATTATTGGGTGAAGAAATAGAAGAGGCGTGCGAGGGAATCCTAAGAAAAGAAAAAATGTAAATATTGAGTATGTTTTTCAAAGAATTTGGAACCGAACGGTAAGTGAAAACTGGATAAATACGATATCAAAATTCAAAATGCCCTTAGGTATGGATATGGAAGAGGTCTGACTATTCACCAGAAGGCCCAGTATGTAAATAATATTGATTTTCCAATTTTATGGTATCTGTCCTTTGTTTTGCAATCCCAAAAGGTGATCTAAAGCAAATTGTGAATGCAATTTACCAGTACATATTAAATGAAAAATTTTCACTTAAATTGAAAACAGAAAATATGTTCATACATAGAAATCATGGAGGCCTTCAGGCCATACGTGTGGAATATAACATGAAAGAACTTTTCATTATGATAATGTTGGAACAAATGATAAGAAAAAAAGAATCGCCAGCAAGAGCTTGGTACGAAACATGAAAAAAAAGAAAAGAAACATCCACCGAAATATAATAAAGCATTCGAAGAAATTTATGAAAAAGAAAAATTAGGAATGTCGCTTGGGATAAGTGGGATAATTGACAAAGAAAGGCTTAAGGAATATTATGAAAAAAAGAAACAGCTTCCTCCACTAATAATCATTGAAAATGGTAGTTATAGTAAAGAAGAGGTGGAAAAACGTTTCATGCTGCTAGAAAGTTGTCTGCTGCCGCCTAAAGCTAAAGAACACATGTTTTTCTTAATTTACGATTTGGTTCATCTTCAGTTTCGACTCTTTTTTGGGTACGAAGAGTCGAAAGTAAAGACGAATATAAGTGGTAGTAATGGACTATGTAAGCCACGCGAGGAAAAACTAGAAACGCAATGTCACGCAATGTTTTAATGTGAAAAACAAGAAACAAATATAGCAGGACTGAGGAATTTATTTGCAAGTGTTACAGTTAAAAAATTTGAAGTTAATTTAGAGAGACCTAAGTACCTACAAGTAGATGATGAGGCCTGTATGAGGGCAATAGTGTACATAATATTGCATTTTGCTGTTACGTGTGGAAACAAAAAGATAAGCAGAACGATGACTATGATTTGATAAATCTTGTGGAAACACAAGTGTAAGGAAATTGAGGAAGTATTAGGTCTAAAGTAGAGGAGAATAGTTTTTGTGCCTTGGTGGGTAAGGATGTGTTGTTAAAAAGGTAAAAAAAAAGGAGAGTTGAGAGAAAAATGTAAAGTTTAAAGGATTATGGTTTTAGAGTTGTATGATTTAAGTTTTTTTAAGTTTGTGGTAAGGATTTTGGTAGAAGATTAGAAAAGGAAGTTTGTGTTATGGTATTTTTTTGAAAATGACGGAGTATGTATACATGGACTAAATTTAGAATTTAAACTAAATATTATGAATTTTTAATGAAAATCTTTAATGAAAGTTTCAATCGTAACACTGTACGGCAATTCTTCTCTGATTAAGTGAGATATCTGTTGAATGATTATTTTTTCTACATACAATGCAGAGCCAGCAGCTTGTATGGTCTCCAGTCTTAAACTTTTTATACCGTGCCCCGGCTATGGGGAATGTTCACGCCGATATTACGAAAACTGGTACGGACATTTTTAGCAATGATGCGTTAATGAAAGCAAAGAAAATATTATGGAAATTTGCAAACTGCACAAATCGCCCAAGTGACCGACAAAAAGCTGCAGATAATTGTCTGGACGTGCTTAAAATTCCTGAAAAGTATGATGAAAAGCGTTTCATGCTGTACGAGCCTGACGAAGCACCAGGTATCGCTGGGGAATTAAGTGCTACGCTTACTCGTAAAGTTAATGAACTGTGTGTCAAATTCTATAACTACGTCCTGTCGAAGCGCAACCCGTTACCTTCCTTGTCTCAAGCCCCAACATAGTCATCCAAACCCTCTTTGTCATTATATTAAAGAATCTACCTAAAGAGCTGAACGACCCCAAGGACCGTAAAACTTTTATTGATAACTTGTGTGTTGACTCAAAGTCGGCGATAACTAATCTTAGACTGGAATAAGATACTTGACGCCACGTCGTAAGCGATAAAAAAGGAAGCTACTGCTGTAGCTGATGCTATCAAATCTAAGGACCAATAGCTAAGACTACAGCTAAAACATCCAGGGTATTTTATAATTGCCTATATTTTTCTGACAATGTTACTGATGATCAGTTACAGAACTTGATAATTAACTGTACCGAAGTCTCCCATGTCGGCAAATCTTGGTCCTACAAGCTTTTGTTTTCTCGTTGAGAAGACTTATTAGCAGCGATTATCTCGTCAGTGATAATCGAGTATGAGTGAATCCGCATCGAGAAGTTTCTCCCTCTGCCTCCTCGCTACTACAACTGCTAAGCTTACGGACGCATTGCCCAGCACTATAAAGCTCTTACTCGCTGTTCGTGCTGTGCGCAGACTGGACATTCGAACAAGCTGGAAACCCTTTTTCAAAATAAAATGCAGTATGCGCTGTACAACCAGGCTGACCATCCTTGTTACAGATGCAAATTTCCTGTTGCACAGGAACTTATGAATCCACTAAAATGAACCCTGATGTACCGTTACATCGTAGAATATTAATGGAGGCGTCTCAGTGAAATTGCCCAATATCCAAACTATGTGTGACACAAATGACGTTCTCTGCCTACAAGAGCACCTTCTCAGTGCCGACAGTCTTTGTTTGTCGAGCGCGATTGCAGTAAATATTCTGAATTATGTGGTGGTCTACATCAGAAATACAATTTTATCAAGCTTGCCGCCTAGTCAGTTCTCACGTGTCTGATTGTGAAGTGCAAAACCTAACAGTTTTCCTTGTTGGTGCTATGAACTGTAACCTTCTCGATGACAGTAGCAGTCGTGCAAATATTCTGAATAGTATGTGCCCTCAGCTCGAGGTGCCGGTAGGCACCCTGGGGCTGGTCGGCCGAGTGGAGTAATACTACATCAGAAATATAATGTAATCAAGCTTGCCATCTAGTCGGTTCCCTCGTGTCTGATTGGGCAGTGCAAAACCTAGCTGTAATCCTTGCTGGTGATATGCACTATAACCTTTTTGACGACAGTAGCAGTCGTGTAAATATTCTGAATAGTATGTGCCCTCAGCTCGTGGCGGTCGAGATTGTCCAAGGTTTCACCTATATCCATAACTTCGGCAGTACCTCTTCTCTGGACTTTTTCTTGTGTTCTCTGAATGTAAAACCACACTCATGATCCTCACTTATCTCCACTTTCCAAACCGCACCGTGTGATATAAGTCCAGACAATGATAGTAAATGGCATGAAACCACTGAATGGGCCTGTATAGATATGTTTACGTTTCTGGCTGTTAGTGATTCTATTTTTAAAAAGATCAAAACTGTTTAATCTAATTTCCCCCAAAAATTATTAACCTCTACCGAGAAGCAAGCCTTGCTGAATATTTACTGTGGTGAGATCGTTCACGCTCTACGTGCAGCCGAGCGTGCTAGTTTACCCAAACGAAGAGTAGGTCTTGGAACTGAGAAGCATGGTTGGTCAGGTAACCCTGACCTCGTTGATTTTTGTGCTAAATCTAAATTCTGGTTTCGTGTCTAGAAGGAGTGTGTTATGCATGGCAAGGTTTGATAAATGAAATTCGTCTGAAAACAAACGACGCTTCGCGAAAGTGCTTAGGCAATCAGTGGAAGAACTATTAAGCAAAGCCAAGAGTGATCCTAATTTCATATGGAAAGTGCTCAAAAGAGATAATTCAAAAGCACTAAAGGTACACCAAAAGTGAGTTTTTGAGCCTGATCCATCATTGTCAAATCAAAATTAAAGGGAGCTGGCTGGTTGCTTAGGCCCATCAGTTGATGAGAATATTTTTCTCGAATAATCTCCCTTCTTTGTAAGCCTTTTTTCTGTGTCCTTCACGAAGAATGGGCTTGCCTAACCTTCCATTAAAAGCTCCTAACTTCTAAGATAAGAGCCCCAGTAACGTTGCAACGGGGAGTTCATATTGAGTTCTTGCGTTGAGGTCAGAGTGATCATCAGTGAGGATATCTACAGGGACAATTCACGATTACTTTTTTTTGGGGGGGAGGTGTATTCTTCGAAATCTAGAGGGCAATTTTTCTGATTTTTCAATGAATATCCCCAAAGAAGAGTAATTTCAACGGAAATGCCCCAAAAAACCTGAAATCTATGGGGGCATATGACCTCCCTTCAATTGTTGCGACGGGATATGTAAATACCTTCATTCTGTGCAAGTAATTTATCCTTTTCTTTTTTTCTCAATTGCTCTTGTGTCCGAATTTTATTAACATTTCTGTGGTGATAATATTATCGTCATATATGAACTCCCCACTGCACCATTATCGGGGCTTTTTTCTTAGGAGTTAGGAGTTTTTAATCGGGAGACTTTCCTCAGTTTCCTTCTTCCTCGATGCTTCCAGATATGACCTTACACTTGTCATGACCTTTTTTTGTCATATAGTTTGATATGTCATGTAAAACAAATAATTCTAGTAAACTCAATGAAATGTTCCTTTTTCATCTCGCAAAAAAAGGATTTACCTCACAAATTTCTGTAGTTTGATTTCCAACGGTTTTTAAAACTTCTTTAAAAACATTCTACAGGTTTTTTATAATGATCTTTTTTATAAGCGATAAATGGATGTCATTGTCGGGGGAAGAAGGAACAATATTCTTTGAAACATACAAACTAAAGAAAGAAAATCGTAAAATATTTTTTAGCCGGTGAGTATTTATAATTCCTTTCTAATGAAGTAATAATCCACAAGCTATGTCTCTTTCAATAATTTTATCATGCCGATGTATATGTGTAAAGGTCCATTCTGCAGGACAAGATTTGATAAGGAAATTAACTGTAAAGATACTAAAATTATCATTAATTATTAGATTAAAATGCATATATCTTATGATGTCAATCTTCTCGTTGACAGCTAATAAAAGTTGTTGCTTCTCATGTTGAAAAAATTCAAGCGGTTCAGAAACACAACAACGTCAAAAAGTCGGTCTGAAAAACCATTTTGTTTTACATAAGACATCTTGAATGATTGAGCAAGTTAAAAGTGAAGTTGGTTTCAAGTTGAGAGTACCTTTTAATAAGGGTAAGGGTAATATGTGTATGAATATGCACACACTTGATTAAAATCAATCCTTAAGGTGTTAAGAAGTTTCAAAAATCCAGATTAGATTCCAAGAAAAACCAATGTGAAAGTATCCATACAATATGTTAAAACTAAGCAATTGTACTATCTATTTTTCAGTGTGACTACTCACGTTTAGTCTAAGGATGTTCGGTCTATTGCTAGTTGTAATTTATTTGGTGGTGAGTATATCTTCTGTTCTTCAGTATATTGCTTAATAAGACATGCTGTAGGATAGAACCTTAATAGTTGTCATTGTGTCGATCTGAAAATTGTAAATCGAATAAATAATCTCCAAAATTTCCGAAGCCACCATTTGAAGCGGCAAATCAAAGGATGAACAGAGTAAATAAAGTAAGGTTGATTTTCTTCAGAGTATATCCAACGGAAAAAGAATTCCTAGAGTTGAGACCCACTGCAGCTAAGAATACCCACCGGCTGCATATGAAAGAAGAACGCACAAGATTTGTTCGTGTTAGTCAACGAAGTATTTAGACATAGTATACGGACATAATGTCAGATGCACTTAATCATTGACAACTGAAAACGTCAAAAATAACCTGCCCCCTCATCCCCCAATTGACGTTATTTTGTCTACACAAATAGAGAATTTGAATTTTTATTCAATTTACTGCAAATATTTTAAGAGGTCGCGGAATTGGAATTAAAAAATCTCAATTTTCAAACTTGATTATGTCTGTAAAAGCTTTCAAAGTCAAAGGATTTCAAAATTATGACATGCATATCTGATAAGCTTGATGTCTCTGCTTTTCAGGGGGTTCCTTATGTTAAGGCGGAACTAATGAATAATCGAAGCATACTTTGAGCTATAGTCGATTAAAATTTTAATTTGAAGTTTTGGAGTACATAAGAATCTTGACAAATCTATTCAAAACGAATTAAGTAGACAATAAATATATGGCACTAGTCTCCACAAAGGTTATTGTTCTTTCTGTTCGCAGTAACTAACCTAAAAAGGGATGCTAGATGTATTAACACCCCCCTTCCCCTGTAAAATAGTCCCCTCCAAGAATACCCTCTCACGGAATTTACCATCCTCCCACAATACATTTCGGTACTTGTGTATTATTCAGAACACACTCAATAAGTTAAGTTAGGTTCTTTCGTGAAACAAACTACGATGCAGGTACATTATATGAGAAAAACCGGTTTCACAGCCGCAAAGACAAAACTCAATTTGGTTTGCTAGGCATAGTGATAGAAGATAGTGTCTGAACATGGATTTTGAAATGAAGATTTGGGATTTGCCAAAGACTGAAAAAGAGGCAATTATATTTTTCCAGGATAAGGGGTTGTTGTCCACAACAAAACAGTGCGTCAATTGACACAACATGATTTTATAATCTTACCAGAAGGAACATTTTTGTTCCTTCTGTTCCTATGTTTAACCTAACCTAAACCACAAAAAGAAATTCGACGACTGTGTTCTGAATAATACACAAGTACCGAAATTTCTCCCACGGAAATTGACTACCAATTTCTGAACTACTTGTTTTTTTTTTTTTATTAAAATTAGGTAGAAGATCTAATAGCACTTATTTTTAAATTTTGTTTAATTTCAATTCTGTTTTTCTCTTTTGGGGTTGAGTAATGATTGCATTGGCAATCATTGGCAACTGTGTATTAGTTTTCTTATGATGGATGTATACAGAGATAACAAGGTGGAACCAAGATGTACGAGTATCTCTCCGTGGACTTGGTCTGGTAGTGACCGGAGTTATTACTATACAAAATCTTTGGGGATGGGTCATGGATTGATGGATATTATTGATTAGCTCACTATGTTTACCTAATGGTTTGGGACACATTAGTATTAAAATTACTGCATAAAAAAAGCAAACAAACAAGCATCCATGATATACGAGTAATCACTTCACCCCCTGTTTAGTAGAAATCACTCTACTATATGATCCTAGCCGAGTTGTTGGCACGCTAGACTCGAAATTCTATGTCAGAAATAACAGAAGTTCGAGTCCTCGTGTCACAGGTTATTTGGTTTGGAACGAGGTGAGTGGTGTGACTCTTTAAGCTCACCCAGAGTCGACCTAGTTCTAAATGGATACCTGGAGAAATCTGGGAAGGGTGAACGGGAGGGGTGTGCGAAAGCACAGGATAAATGGATCTCAAACTCTCATTGAACTTCTTGGCTGACGAGCTATGACACGGATATCAGCATCACCTGTTTGGACTGTAGACTCTTGTGCCACATTGTTTTATTTTTTTTATTTTTTTTTTTACTTTTGACAACAGTCTCACCACTCTAAACTGTCTTTTTACAAATTAAAAAAGACTGCTTCAAGAGCTTTTCATTCTCCAGGGCTCACTCCTCTCGCCATAGTCCCCAGCTTAGGAATTTTAACGATATATTTCATTTTGGTTTGTAATTGGCATAGGCGATATAAAGCAAGGTTACCTTTTTTCTTTTTGAGAAAAACATCGGCTTTAGTATCTCCTTTTGTGTTATTTAGCCTGTAAGAATAATCCCAAGACAAAAAGCCATTATGCATGATAGACTGATCGATTGAAAACCCAAACATTTTGATATCAAGCAAATATGAAGATTGTTCTTTTAACCCATAAATTGATTTCTACAGTTTTCTCAACTATTAAATCTATAAATATAAATGAAGTGCTGTTTTACCTTCAGCACAGAAGCCGATGGATCTTCTGGGTCCCTTTTAAATCCCTTTGGTCCTAAGCTTTCAATAAACTCCTGAAGTCTCCGTCGAATATCTTGCGCAAAAACAAGTGTCGGTTCTCTGTCTCTGGAATCGATAGACTCAAAGCTCATTTGTGAAATGGTATCCCCACGATCCCGAAGCTGAGAACAACTTCTTCGTAAGTACTGAAAATAAGTGATTCATTTAAAGGCTTCAATAAATAGTTTTAAGGCTTCAATGAAGTCCTCTTAAGGGGGATTCGATACATCAAAAATAATTTTGTGAGTCTAAACATCGGCTGACTGTCTCGAGGATAAAGGACCCATTAGTGAATTCTCCCAGCATCACCAGAAAATTCCCCAAGCAATTTTAGTACAAACTGATAGAGGATCTTAAATGTGTCGACAGTTCGAAAGGCTAACGAGGGGATAGATTAAAAGAGTATTATAGAAAAGGAGCAAGATAGATTAAGATGATAAAGGATAGATTAAAATAAAGAAAACGTATAATCTCTTAACAGAGAATATTTTTAGGGTCTGCCCTTAGGGTTTTTCAAAAATGTCCTTGATCGTATCTGCTATTAGTTTCTTGTCGTTTATTCGTATCTCTTATCCAAGCTCTACAAGTTAGGGCAAGACCACATGATCAATTTTTTAGTAATTTAGCCACACAAACGCAAGAAGTTTATAATAGATGAGATAGGATTATCCTTTTAGGTATCAAATCTTCTTAACGTAAAGAGAAAATGGAGATAGAAAAGATTTTTTAAAGTTGCCATTTCTCACGCCGGAAACTTTATTCTGTCTCCAAAATAATGAGTGTATAAAGTGGATAGGCAAAGATATCTGACGAAAGAGCATATAATGACTATCCTACAATCCGCCAGGGGGCCTACTAGAGCTGGTAACGAGAAATGAAAATAACACCAAAATTTCATTCCCGTGCCATACATATTTCACGTTGCGTAGGGTGGGTTCATAAGGAGCAAAGGGACGCAATTGTATTATCGATCAAATGAGCTTCAACCACTATCTTGTGGCCATCCAGAATTTTGAAAACACTTATGGAAAAACATATAACACTGGTACCAAGGGCGTATCCAGGATTTTTGTTGGAAGAGGGGTGGTTATTTTTTATAGGGAGGGGGGGGGTTCACAAAAGATATTTTCAAACATATGAAAAATGTGTTTATATACATTTTTGTGACATGTTTTTGGCTTTCAGGAGGGGGAGGGCGGTGAAGCTCTTTCCTACCCCACCGCACAGTGTCGGTGAATTGAAAAAACTTTTAAGGTTACAAAGAAAAACATTTTGGATAGGCATTGGTTTATTGCATTGTGGGAGGATTAACTGCCAAAAAAGGATCGAATGCCTTAATATGAAGGCTTTTCAAACTCTCAAATATAACTGTAACTATACACTATAGCTATAAATATATATAGCTAAAATTAAATAACTTTTTAACATAACTATACCCTATTAGTCCCATTATTTTATGCAACGTATCATTCATAAATTCACACACCCATAATGCAGCAGTAAGACTTACTTGACTTACTTGACTTAAGTCTCCTGCCGGGCACTGCTCGGCGTAGAGAGTGACGTCTGCCTCCTCCACCCACTTCGGTCCATGGCGAGTATTTGCTCTTCGCCCTGTCTGATGTTTGCCATCGTCAAGAACTCGGACAGGCTGTCGGACTAACGTTTCTTCGGTCGGCCGCGAGGTCGCTTCCAACCAACTTTGATAGGATCGAAGTCATAGATCATCTTTGCGGGTAAATGTGGTGGCATTCGAAGCAGATGCCCGAACCATAAAGTGACTTAATAAACAAACAAAGATTTCTAGGCCTTTCCTAATCATGGTTTAATCAAATGTTGCCCCTTGAGTGCATTTTTCATTATTCAAGAAGGGGTTCTACCCCTCCCCCCACGGCTACTGCATTGAATTTAAGGCCTAGAGTAGTTGAACCATAAGGCAACAGTAAGGTGACTTAATAAACGAACAAAGTTTTCTAGGCCTTTCCTAATCATGATTTAATCAAATATTGCCCCTTGAGCGCATTTTTCATTATTCAAGAAGGGGTTCTACCCCCCCCCCCACGGCTACTGCATTGAATTTAAGGCCTAGAGTAGTTGATAGGAGTGATGGAAAATCAAATTTACAAGTGTCACTAGTATTTCAAGAGTTACTCAATTGAAATAGAAACATCCAAAACATGATCCAAAGGATCAAATGCCTTTATATGAAGGTTTTCCAAACCTTCTAATATGACTACACCCTATTAGTCCCATCATTTTATTCAACATATCATTCATAAATTCACAAATCCATAAGTAATTCAGCAGTTAGGAAATAAAAAAGTTAGGGAAATAAATAAAGCAGTTAGGGAGGTGGTGAATAAAAAAGATTTCCTAAGTCCTTCCTAAGCACCACTTAATCAAATCTTGCGCTTTTGTGGGTAATTTCATAATTGAGGGAGGTCTCCCCCCTCCACAGGTGCGTGGGGAAAATTTCCCCATTTCCGTGGGTAGAAAATTTCTAGAAACGGAATTTCGAGTTGGTGAGAAGAACAAACAGCTGTTAAAGCAGTAGTGTCACCCTGCAGCACAAATAGTTTAAAAAACATGTAAGAAAACATGTTTCTGGGAGCAAAATTTTGAAATAATATCTATATGATATTAAAAATGATCTGAATTTAAATCAGTAAAACTTCTTTTAAGAAAGTAAAGCGTGACAGTAAATCAAAAGGAGATGAAACTATACTATCCATTAGTGGGCGTTATTTAGCTGTATTTTTTTGTTTATTATTAGAGTTACTTTGTTGTCACTGGTAGGGGACTCTTGCATTGAGTAGAAAAGTCCTTGCTAAATTTCTCAAATTACCAGTAGTTTTACAAGATTTTTTTTCCGCAAAACTATCCTAGCTGGAAAAGTAAAATTTTTCAATTTTTTTATCGTAATCCTGCAAATCCTCAAATTACTTATCTGAGGAACGGAAAAAAAAATTCCGTGTCTCTTCTAGATTTCATGGAAAAATTCTTGAGAAATTAATCTCGGAAGCCAAACTAAATTTTTTTGGCCCGCTTTCTGGTATTTTTTATTTAATGCCTCTTTTGTTTTAATCAAGTATTGCTGTGAAAAGAACACCAGATGACATAAGCTTTCTTATATACGGAATTGCTTCGTTCATTCAAATATAATTTCCAAAATTGCCACTCCGCATTAAATTTTTTATATCGTAAAGGCATTTTTTTTAAGAAAAATTTGATTTTTTTTTACACACAGATAGACAATTCTTGATTTTCTAAGAATAGAAGCTGAGAGTGCCTTTCCAAAAGTGAAATTGATACTGTGACTTTTCTATACTAAAATTTTGAGTTTGTGACTTCCCTACATTTTTTCTTAAGTATAATGTCCTAATTTCGAAAAATCAAATTTTCGAAAAAATCAATTAAAAAAAAATTGAAAAATGTCGAAAAAATCAAAAAATGAAATAACTTCTGAAAGAACTTTATATCATGTTTCAAAACCTAAAAAAAAATTTTGCATCAGTTATAAATTTTTGGAAAATGATACCCTAAATTTTGATTTCCAATCACAGAAGTTCCAATTTTGTCTACAATTTTAGATTTCGATGTTTATTATATTTTATACGTTTAACTCCGTCGAAAGTTAGTAAGAACACTGCTCTATATTAAAAAATGAATTGGATTTCATAAAATATTTCATAATGAATTTCTACTTATAAATAATTTCTAATGTCATTGTGCATCGATTCCCTTGATATCCTAGAGGTAACTTTTATTTCTCTGTTGGAAATACTGTTGGAGAATATTTCTCAAACAGTGATAAAACAAATTTTTATGAAAAAAATTTTGATGAAAAAATCTATATATAGGCCTATTAAATTGACTGCCATATGTTTCTTTCAATATTAAAATTTTTCTTGAGATTATCAGTTTCAATCCACAAGGAGATATAAGATCCTCTGTATCCAAAATAAAGCCGAAAAGGCAAGGAAAGGGTATTTTTACCTTCCTCTTAAATTCAAATATAATACAATACTGGAAATCTAAATATAAATTCAAATATAAGTTCAATAAATATAATTTGAATTCAAATATAATATAATACTGGAAATCTAAATTTCAAAAAAGAGCTGCCGATTTATTTTCTCTCTATAGTTTGCAATATGTATATCTACTATAGTTTTAAACGTCAAATACCATGAAAAGTAAGCAAGAAAACATGCAGTCTTCTGTATCCAAAATAAAGCCGATAAGGCAAGGAAAGGGTGTTTTTACCTTTACCTTTTTACCTTGAGTCTTTTTACCTTGAATATAAAACATTCAATCTAGTTTAAGCTAAAGCTTTGAATTCAAAGGGAAGACCATTGCTCGCACTTCTACTATCTTCGTACATTTGACACAAACTGAGATCAGTTGGTTATCAAGATTCCTTAGTTCTGAGTTGAAAAGCTGCTGAATCATTTTTCTGTATCGGTAAATATAATAAGCAAAATAAAACCGAAAGGGGAGGGAAAGAGTATTTTTACCTTCCTCTTAAATTCAAAAATAATACATTTTATATATTTGTAGTCAGCATGATACGGAACTTTTTTTTATGAATTTGTTCTTTTGAAGCTTAGATTCTTGGAGTTTAAGTCACTGTTGGCCCAGGTTACTCTTTATTTACAACTACGTACCATGTACTGTTTGAAAAAATTGCAAAAATATGACTAAAACCAGTTTATATTTTTTTTGTAGAATTGAGGTCATGTTTTGCAAGGGTTAATCTTTATTTACAACTCGTTACCATGTATTTTTTGAAAAAAATTTCAAGGCTTGAGCAAAACCAGTTAGTAGCCAATTTTGTACAAATTAGGTCACGATTGACACGGGTTACTTCTTACATAAAAATCGTTACCATGTACTGTTTGATAACATTACCGAAACTCGACTAAAACAAGTTGAAAAGCCTTATTCCTCCGAACAGATTAGCATATGGATATGAGTATCTTATTACACTAAAATTATTTCTACGATACGAGTGCAGCTATCACCTCGCAGCACTCGTAATACACACTTTGTCCAAATATACTCCAATAAACATTGGAAGGATAGAAGGGTAACTTTATGAGGGGGGGGGGGGAACTTAAATCGTCTTTTTAAGTGCCGAATTATAGATTTGACGTTACAATATGTGATGGTACCTAACCTAATCAACAGCTATAACAGGTATTTGAGGGTGAGTGCCAATCATGAAATGATTAGTATGTGACACACAGTCAGGGATTACTCAGATGTCACATTACACGTTGTATCATAGGAAGGGATTTATTTAAGCGCAGGGGATGAGGAACTATCCCTAACCTTAAAAGGCACACATTATATGAAAATTATACAAAATGTACGAGAAACTACAAAACTCCAGAGGGCTGTGGATAAGTAGATCTACTTGAGCTGTGGCTGTGGTATCTCTTGCACCCGCGGCAAAATCTTGATTAGCCCCCCCGCCTGTCTCCCAAACATTTCCGGGCCAAATTTTAACATTAAACATTAATATTAACTTAAGTTCATTAAACAACCACTCATTACTGGCCACCGACACTGCAATCACTAATAATATTTGATAGGCAACTCTTATGTTTGCAAGACCCCTTCATCTTCGTTTTGCACAATTAATTCCAACAGAATTAAAATTAATTAAATTTGTTCTACTTACTTTTATTTTCAAGGAATGGCGGTGATGATATGGGAAAAAATAAAGTTTCGGATTCAATTTGCTTGTACTTACGGCCAACTACGCCATCTACTTGATTTTCATAAAAACTAAATTTCTAATATTACAAAATGATTATCTGTTAGATTATTTATTAAAAATTCCTCACCCCTAAAATTTCTGCATTCGCGGTAAGTGTTTCCTCTGTCTTCCCCTAAAATCACCTCTGTTCTAAAATAATAAAAAATAGAAGCCAAGAAACTTATTGGTTTGTTAGAACAACTCCAAAATCCAGCACATGTTTCTACATATAATAAAAAAAAAGAAAAAATATTCAACACGGACATACGAATGACACATTAACTACTATTTCATCTAAGGTATGACTGAAACAACTAATGCAAGAAAATTGTAGAATCTTTTTATAGATTTCCCCCAAGAAAATGGAAGATGCTCTTTTGGGGCGGGGCTGGAATAGTTTTGAAAATTCCCAGGATTGTTTTTCCAAATTAAAAAATACAATTAAAAAAAACAGCCTCTTCATTTAAACTTTTCTAACCAAACTAAGCTTTTCTTAAGTTTTCTAAATAAAGTAAAAAAAAGACAAATTTACCGTTCCCCCGATTTTGAAAAATACATTTTGACCCCCAAAGCACTAAATTTTCGTAAACTGATACCATTATTCATCGCAATGCAAGGTCACTCAGCCTAATGCGGCAAAAACCAAGATCTGATTCTGAAATTTAATCAATAAAATCAGGATCCTGTTGTTACATAGTGTCCCATTTTTAGTTGCAGAGATTAAAATATTCCCTAGAAAAACTTTTTTTAGGGAATCTTTTTATGTCATCTCCTTTTCAAAATGAGTCAAATCAAAGTCGTTTTAAATATTAAATCCTTGTTTAATTTTCAAGCTTATTAATGTAACGTCAGCTGGTTTAAATAAAAAAAAAAGAGAATACTTAGTTGTAAGCAATGCTATCGCTCTGGTCGTTTGAAAGAGTTAGATGTGATCTCGGCGCTCCAAATGAAAGTCGTTGGTTCAAAGACTAATAAGCATCTCTTATAAAAAGAAAATAATAAATTATGCCCCTTAATCTACGGAATAGTTTCTGCTCGTTTTGATTATTTACTATTATTCTTTATTTTGCTCAGAAAAAAGCTTTCATTAATTTAATTTCTGATTGTTTCTCATAAGTATGTCATTTTTCGTGGTTTAATTTTCCGATTCGTATAACTACTTGCGTTGCAGGGCAACACCACAGCTATCATACTTGTTTAGTTTTCAATCAAAAATTGGAAATGCTTCCGAGTATCGGATTTGTGAAACGGGGTAGAAAAGTCCCTGCTAAGTTTGTACAATTACTAGAAGTTTTCCAAAAAGAAATCACCTTTTCCACAAAAATAGCCTAGAAGGAAAAAGAAAACTTCTTGGGAACAATTTTGAATCGTAATTCTGCATAACATCAAATTACTTCTCTGAGGGTCGGAGAACAATATTCCATACTTTTTTAGATTTCTTGGAAATAATTCAGGGAAAGTTAATCACGAAAGCCAAACGAAAGTCCTGGGTGGCTTTCTAAAATTTTTACCTGATGTTGAAAAATACCTTGGGGGAGGAGTATTTTTACAGAAAATTCACTTTTTGGTATCATTGAAAATCTAGAAAAAACGACAAATTTAGCCCTTCTGTACAACATCCCCCTCTTAAACTCAGTCAAATCAAAAGCCACTGTTGCCATGTAGGAAAAAAACCCAGTCATTTCCTCGAAATGTCTATTTTTTTTTCTAGGGTCAGTAAGTGTCTACATTTCACCTTATAGGATGAAAACAAAGAATGTCCAGAGTTTTCCCTTTAATAGTGAAAGGGGAATGGCGTTAGCTAGAGAATCTAAGGAAAGGGCCCCGGGCGTGCCATAATTTATATATATATATATATATATATATATATATATATATATATATATATATATATATATATATATATATATATATATATATATATATATATATATATATTATACATATACAAATGTATGATATTTTACATACACGAAGTAGTTTTAATAAATAATATTATAAATAAACTAAGTACTATAAATAAGATGAATACGAAATAATAATTACCGAGAGTCATAATTTCGACAATAGTTAGCAGTCGTTCATAATGTTTGCGGGCAGCAATTAGACCCTGTGGGATGAGGACCTTGAAGTATTTGAACATATCCGAGTCCTTGCCACCCATTACGTCGGCCATTTCTTGAGTTAGTTTAAAGGGTGAGGATTCGAAATTAAAATTTTTCGGTGACGAAGACAGCATATATCCGAAATCGATGTGGATCAGGTGACCTTCATTATCCAACAAAATATTGTTGTTGTGCCTAGAAAAAAAGGGTTTTTGTTTAGCGACGAGGAGCTGAAAAAACAATTAGAGGAAACAAGTCACAAGAGGGATAGGGAATGAAAAGACTGAAAGAAAGAGAAACAGCAAGAGATGGGACAGGGCCGCAACCACGACTTCTGTTCGGAGGGGGGAGGGTTACCTCAACAAAAATTTGAAATACAATAAAAATTTGATTGTATGTATTTTTTTTACTTTTTTTTTTAATTTGAACGAATCGGTTACAGTTTTCGTTGGGGGGAGCATTAATCCAGCATTGCAATGGATACAGCCCTAGAGCAGGATAAGGAGATGAAGAGAGGAATGGATAAAGAATGAAGATATTAAGAGAGAGAAAGAGAAAGAGAGAGAGAGAGAGAAAGAGAAAGAGAGAGAGACAGAGAAAGAGAGAGAGGGAGAGAAAGAGAGAGAGAGAGAAAGAGAAAGAGAGAGAGAGAAAGAGAAAGAGAAAGAGAGAAAGAGAAAGAGAGAAAGAGAAAGAAAGAAAGAGAGAAAGAGAAAGAGAGAAAGAGAGAAAGAGAAAGAGAGAAAGAGAGAAAGAGAAAGAGAAAGAGAGAAAGAGAGAAAGAGAAAGAGAGAGAGGGATAGATAGAGATTAATGACATGAGGACACTTTTTTTCATTACCAAGAAAAGCAACTAACTGAAATCCTCGGCCCTAGATTATCAGGAGAAGGCTCCTTTGAAAAAAAAACAAACATTAATAAGTTTTACCATTCAGTAATGGCAAAATATATGTAGCATAGGAAATTGACGTTTTCATACACTTTCTACTCCAAGTCGAAATACTACCCCAAAAAAGCGCCAAAAAGTTGACATATCATGGTAGCTTTATTTAAAAGTATTAATTTATTTAAATTTAAAAGTAAAATATTATTTTAAATAGTTTAAATTTAAAAATAATTTTAAATAGTTTGGAAATAAAATTTAAAAGTTTAAAATAAAAACAATTTTAAATAAATTTAAAAGTTTCATACCGTGGCACATTCGAGGTGCAACTTGTTCTTATTTATTTTGAAGAATGAAACTGTATTGAC
Source organism: Artemia franciscana (assembly GCF_032884065.1). Lineage (NCBI taxonomy): Eukaryota > Metazoa > Arthropoda > Branchiopoda > Anostraca > Artemiidae > Artemia > Artemia franciscana. Next base: position 16,011,516 of record NC_088877.1, read on the forward strand.
GAAACAGTAACAGAGATAAACAAACTGTATTTAACAGATGGGGTAAAAAAAATTATATACAACTAAGTTTTAATACACTTCCGTGCGACAGACGGGATTGAACCTATACACCCACTGTCGGAGAATACGGCCATAACCGCTGCACTATCGCACGGTAACAAATTCTTTGATTTTCCTAATAATTTACTCACTTTCCTTTATAAGGGCTGATGTGTACACCTCTTAGCATAGTCAACAACAGACTTGAGATTATATTTATATGGTAAAATTCTAGTTAATTGACTTCTTGCTATCTCGGAAAGGGTATAGGTTAAAAAAGTAAAACTTTCAGGGATGGGTTTACAGGCTAAAGTATATACCGGAAAGGTATTTTAAATACCCACCTCCACCCCTTCTCCTTCTAGAGGACCCTGAAATTTGCCTACATGAAAGGTCTATACCTATTGAAGTTTTGACAAAACATTTTGCCTTAATTTTCAGTTACTTTCAGTTACTTGTTGCTTCTGTCTGCCTTTACTTCTGAAAATGCAATTACTGTTATTCGAGTAGAATTTTGAGCCATATCAATGTTTTTTTCAAAATTTAGGAAATATATTTGCATATCTTTAAAACCGTATAAAATGGGATTGAGCAAAGATATGAAGCTGAAAACAATTTTATTATACTTCAATTAAGCAGAAGATCTGTCTTGCAAGGTTTCACTTTTATAACACTCGTATTTTTTAAGGTCATCAAAGGTCAATGCCCTCTAGAGGGAGAAGGAGTGGAGATAGGTACTTCAAAATACCTTCCCAGGACATACTGTAGCCTGTACACCCATCCCTGAAAGTTTCATTTTCCTAACCTAAACCCTTTCCAAGATAGCAAGAAGTCAATTAACTAGAATTTTACCATTTATATCAATGGAGAATTCAAAAATGAAATGATAATATCTCGGTAGGAATGAAGAATAAGATGACAAAAAAATAGGCAATCCTAAGTTTCATTTAAGTTTAGACTTACCCATCTAAAGTTACGAGCCTGAGAAAATGTGCCTTATTTTAGAAAATAGGGGGAACACCCCTTAAAAGCCATGGAATCTTAACGAAAATCACACCATTAGATTCAGAGTATCAGAAAACTCTAAATTAGAAGTTTCAAACTCCTATCTACAAAAATGTGGAATTTTGCATTTTTTGCCATAACAGATCACGGATGCAGTGTTTATTTGTTTTTTTTTGTGTTTTTTGTTTTCTATTTTCCCATGGGTGATCGTTTCGACCCAGTGGTCCTAGAATGTCGTGAGAGGGCTCATATACGTGATAAAACATTAAAACAAACACCCCCTCATATACGTGATAAAAACATACGAATGTAGAAGTTCGTTACGTAAGTTAATTCGTAAGTTACGTATATTTTTACTAATCAAAACGTTAGTAAAAAATTAAAAGTTTTAGTTGCCTTTTAGATAACCAAAGAATTGGAGGGTAACTAGGCCTACTCCCTCGCTCCTTTTTTCTCAAAATCATCCGATGAAAACTATGAGAAAGCCATTTAGCCATAAAAATAAATTAATACGTAAATTTAGTTTTAATTATTTATGTACGGAGAGCCAAAATCAAAACATGCATTAATTTAAAAATGTTCAGAAATTAAATAAAAATAAAAAAGTTTTTTTAACTGTAAGTAACGAGCGATATTAAAACTTAAAACAAACAGAAATTACTCCGTATATGAAAGGGGATGTTCCCTCCTCAACGCTCCGCTCTTTACGCTAAAGTTTTTCACTGTTTTAAAAAGTAGAGTTGAGAGTAAGAGTCAAACACAGAAAAAGATGACAAACAAAAAGGTATAATCAAAACATATAATTCTATCCTACCGTTAAAGCTTGACTCAGTGCCGTTCTGCCCCCTTCCTCCTAATGCCTGGATATGTCTGTAGGCAAAATTAAAAATCTACTGATTTTTTTTTAACTGTTTCACAAATTGGCATTAGGTATCAATAGTTGAATAGATATAAATTCAAAGTAAATAAAATAAAAAACTAAAATCCCTGTAAACATGATATAGATACTTACCTTTTCTTTTTTTTTTTTTTTTTTTTTTTTTTTTTTTTTTTTTTTTTTCTTTTTTTTTTTTACAGCCCAAGAAAGCTGAATCCATCCACGTAGTTTAATTTTAAACAAACAAAATTTTAAACAAAATTGCGCCATCTAGTGCCTTTTATAATCTAATGAAAAAACAAGTTTTTTTAACTGAAAGTAAAGAGCAACATTAAAACTTAAAACGAACAGAAATTACTTCGTATATGAAAGGGGCTTCTGCCTCATCAATGTCCCGCTCTTTACGCTAAGGTTTGACTCTTTCTCTCAACTCTTCTTTTTACAAGAGTAAAAAATTTTAGCGTAAAGAGCGGGGCATTGATGAGGAAGCAGCCCCTTTCATGTACAAAGTAATTTCTGTTCGTTTTAAGTTTTAATGTCACTCCTTACTTTCAGTTCAAAAAACTCGTTTTTTTTTCATTTAATTTCTGAACGTTTTTGAATCAATGCATGTTTTGATTTTGGCTCCGCAGAGGAATAATCAAAACAAAATTTGCATATTTATATTTTTTGGATAAATGGCTTTCTCATAGTTTTGATCGAATGATTTTGAGAAAAAAAAGGAGCGGGGAGGAAGCCTAATTGCCCTCCGAGTTTTTGGTTACTTAAAAAGGCAACTAGAACTTTTAATTTTTTACGAATGTTTTTATTAGTAAAAGATATACATAACTTATAAATTAGCTTACGTAACGAACTTTTGTATTCTCATGTTTTTATTGCATATATGAGGGAGTTCACCCCCTCGTCAGTACCTCGCTCTTTACACTAAAGTTTAAATGTTGCCCCAATTCATTAAGAATGACCCCTAAATCACAAAAGCCGTAGAATAAATAGTTGAAATTACTAAAAAACACTTAAACGTAAAGAGCGAGGTATTAGGAGGAGCTTAGCCCCTCATATCCGTAATAATTTCTGTTCGTTTTAAGTTTTAATGCTGCTCCTTACTTCCAGTTGAAAAAAACTTTTTCATATTTATTTTTTCATTGTTTTTTTTAAATAATGCTAGAAAATCCTGCGCTCCCTTCATGGAAATTTTCTTCCCCCATGACATATTCCTCCATGGACAGTTACCCCGACATATACCCCTCTTCTTAACCCCTCCCCTAACCAAAAAATTCCCCTGAAAACGTCTGTACACTTCCCAATAACCATTACTATATGTAATCACTGGTAAAAGTTTGTAACTTGTAGCCCCTCCCACGGGGACTGTGGGGGAGTAAGTCGTCCCCAAAGACATAGTTATTAGGTTATTTGACTATGCTAAACAAAATGACTCTCTCAAAATCTTTTTCGACTACGCTGAATAAAATGGCTATCTCAGAATTTTGATTCGTTGACTTTGGGATTAGCGTGAGAGGGGGCCAAGGTGCCCTCCAATTTTTTTGATCACTTAAAAAGGGCCCTAGAACTTTTCATTTCCGTTAGAATGAGCTCTCTCGCAATATTCTAGGACCACTTGGTCGATACGATCATCCCTGGGAAAAAAAATAAAAATAAATAAATAAACACGCATCCGTGATCTGCCTTCTGGCAAAAAATACAAAATTCCAAATTTTTGTAGATAGAAGCTTGAAACTTCTACAATAGGGTTCTCTGATACGCTGAATCTGATGATGTGATTTTAGTTAAGATGCTACGACTTTTAGGGGGTTTTCTCCCCTGTTTTCTAAAATAAAGCAAATTTTCTCAGGCTCGTAACTTTAGATGGGTTATACTAAACTTGATGAAATTTATATATTTAAAATCAGCATTAAAATGCAATTCTTTTGATGTAGTTATTGGTATGAAAATTCCATTTTCTAGAGTTATGGTTACCATTGAGCCGTGTCGCTCCTTACTCTGCCTAAAACTTTAGAACTGTCCGGGATATATCTGGGGGATTTCCGTATTAGTTTTATGTTAAATCCATCAGGGAATGCTGAGGGGGGGGGGGGGTGTTAAACTAAATTCATCAAAAATATATGCATCTAAGCTGTCACAATGGCGTATATGTAACATAATGCTATTTATGCAAAATAATCCTTTAAAATCTTAATAAATCAGAATTTAGAATGTTTCCACTTTGTTTTTACGTGTTTTAAATGTTCTAACTAGATATATGAAGGGGAAGTCCTACCCTTTGCATTCCTATTACAGCACGAGTGCCTGGTGTCCTTTTTATTAAGATTAGACGGCAAGCAGCCCTTCTCTCAAGATCTTTCATTTTCCGAACACAGCCAGTCAAAATTTTGAGGCATAACTTATGTCTAACTAGGCATAACTAGGCAACCCTTTCCCTCAGGGCTCTGGGGAGGTTGTCATCCTCAAAGACACAATTTCCAGATCTTTCAATTACCTTCAACAAAATGGCTATCTCAAAATTTTGATTGGATGTTTGGGAAATTGTGGGCGTGGGAGCGGGGTTAGTTGCCCTCCAATCGTTTTTGACTATTAAAAAGGGCACTAGCCCTTTCCATTTCCAATCAAATGAGTCTTTTTCAAAATTTCTACAACAAAAAATGGACATCTCAAAATTTTTATCATATCCATTTCGGGAAAATAAGAGGTGTGTGCGTATGTGGGGGGGGGTCAACTCTCCGATCACTCTGAATCTCAAAAAGGGAACCATTATTCTGATTAACAATCCAATGAGCCCCTTTCAAAGTTTATACGATCACCTTAAATGCCCACTATATAAACCTTAAATGCCCCCAGGGCATAACTTACAACCCTTGCCCTGAAGGTTTTTTTTTGAGGGGAGGGTCATTTTCAAATACACAATTTCTGGACCTTTCGACAACGTTGAACAGAATTTCTATTTCAAAATTTTGATTGAATGTGTCTGGGAAAATATTGGGCGTGGGAGGGAGGTTAGTTGCCCTCCAATCAATTTCGACTATTAAGAAGGGCTTTAATCGTTTTAAGTTCCAATCGAATGAGCACTTTCCGAAGTTTCTACGTCAAATCATTCTAAATGCCCTGGCTCTTTACTCTCTCTTTACTTAGGCAGCGCTATTGCGCTGCCTATGATTTCAGGTCAGAGTTGACAGTTTTGTGTATTTTTTACTTTATTTCCTTGAAATTCTTTGGTTTAACTTGTTTTTGGGCTGAATCTCGTGTAATGCAACTTCAGTGACTTACTTAAGTATTTTATATGACCTTTAATTTATATATTTTAATTTAATATATTTTGACTTTAAATAAAAAATAAAAAATATGTTTGTGTTCCATTTCTATTGTGTGACCGCAGCTGGTTTAAAACGATTTTCCTTTTTTCTCGTTCAATGATTAGTTTCTTATTGTTTTGTCTAAACTTCATATAATTCTTTTTCTTTTTCTTTTTTTTTTAACTCATCACTCGGTAGTTCGTTGTTTTTCTGAATAAAAAAGGATAACTTGATATGCTTTTATTCACCTTCAAGGAGAGTGTAGAGAAAAAATTGAAATGAGCGAAAAAAATTGATGAAAATATAATATTTTTGAAACAAATTTGGGCAATAAATTCGTACATTAGGAGGGTGGGCGTACCACTCCTAATGTGCAAATATATAGAAAAAATTGTAAAATTCCAATGTATTCTATCACCCGCCACTTGTTTTCCACTGAGCGTAAGAAAATTATGTTTAACACTGCCAGAGTAAACAGGTTTCTTATCGTATTTTACACAGCGTATACTTGAGTAAGTGGCGTATAATCCACAAGTACCAAAAATAATAACGATAGCATTGGAATCAGTGCGTTACAAATTGTTTTGATAGGATATTTAATAGATTAATACTCTACAATTACAAGACTTTACAGCTATTTGATAGTACTTTTCGAATAAAAAAAGGTTCATTTTTCAGTGTTGACTGTGGATGATATGCCCTTATGACGGAAAAGCACCCCATAAAACGGCTAAGCAGATGCTATCTGTCAATCTTTAAGTGCTCTAAATCTTTTTTATGTGGTGAAGCTGTTAAATTTGCTTGTTTTTAAGTGTGAGCGGTATATAAATACATTTGTTAGTTCTGGAAATTAATAACGTTTGAACCTTTGAAAAAAGAAAAGATGAAAAATTGGCGTGAAAACGCGCCAATTTTGTTTTTATTCGCTTGGGAAAGTGCACTACCTTGAAGAATTGAATGGGCAGCACTCACGCGCTCACAGGCATAAACGCGTATAAACGCGCTCGATATGGCAACATTTCTTGTAACTCATTGCAGTGCCAAGCCATCAGAAACTTACACAGTATTTCAGTGTTTCCACTTTCTCATTTTTTAAATCCCTAATAAAGAGCTGAAAAATCCCTAGAAATCCCCATCTTCAGTTCCAAAGTCCCTAAAAGTCTCCCATTTTCTAATTACTCCCTGACCCGCTTCTCCCTATCTCATTTTACCCGTACCATTGAAAGGTAACATATTTTGGCTTCTTAGATTGAAGTCTAGCTATCACTACCATAATAGAATGTCTTGTCATGCCGTTTAAAGTGCTTTTTAATCATCAGCTAAATACAAATAGCTTCAAATATACTTCAAATAATATTAAGCAAATAGAAAAGAAAATGTAATACTGTAATGTAGATTACAGTACAAGATGTTTAATACTGTTCAATCGTAACTGGTAAAACGTAATCAGACCTTATCTTCCCCTGATGTGTCTTCAACATTTTTTGTATGGTGGCTGAAGCTTTCACCGTTATCATGTGGTGAAGTAACTGATCATCTTCTCATTCCACACTTTCTTGAGCCCTTTTCATTCTATACTTTGTTTTTAGAATCCCTCCCAAAGTTAATGTTTTCAATTTATTCTGACGGTCAGTTTTTACTACTTTTACAGCACTGAAAAACCTCTCGACATTGACATTTAAAAATGGAACAGTGGAAATAAATAATACTGCCGGTTTCAGGTTAGGATACAAATTCTGTTCCGGCAGCATTTTTTTTCACCACTACCAAACACCAGCAGGTCACGGCATCCATTGTTTTGACGTTTTCAATATCGATGAGGCTCTGCCTCCTCCACTCCTGCTCGGTTTTGGTTCCGTCCCATGGGATCTGTCCATACTTCCTAACAAAAGGTAGCAGAGAGGCAGGTTGAAGTGATTGGGCTGACACTGGGTCAACCATTTCAGTATATTTGTAACTGTCGTCTTCGAAATGGAACCTTTTCTGTATCTGGCCTACTGCTTTGATATGGAACGCCTGTGCAGCTTTGAGAACTACTTCGATTGAATCAGGGGGGACGGCCGTATCTGACCTTGAAGTACAGAGGGAATCTTGTCCGTTCGGACCCAAGTAAACGCTTTCAGGGGAAATTTAAAACTTCCAATTGTTCACATTGATTTCTAAAGCACTAGTTTATTCCACATAGTCCTTCTGCAGGAAGTTCAATGCTGAGACCAATGTTTTAAGCTTTGTTTATACCCCAAAACTAGAAATATTTTGGTTTCAAGAGCTCAAATTGTGCTTAAATTTGAATTTGCGAGAGAAGTGATTGTTATATTTGTAAAGAACATAAAAAAAGTTCACTTTATTTGTAAGTCAAAAAAAATGAATAAAAAAAATTTACCAATTATAGTATGAAGGTTCATGATTTTCCCCTGGGTACGTGGGCTTGCCAAAAACACACAATCCATTTATTCCTACATTTGCCATTGTTTTTAACGGCTGTCAAATGGCTGTCAGTTTGTTTGTCTGTTCAAAACTAGGGTAATGAAACGGTAAGAGAGGTGTTCGAATAGTTATAGCCTACCTCTATTATTCACGTCAGTACTTATAAAGCTGGCTACAAGTTCGAGTTCATGTTTTTTTGATTTTACACAAAAATCGTAAACATAATACAAGTACTGTGGAGAAAAAGAATCGTACATGCAATTCTTGTCAAAAAAATTTACTACAATAAGAACAACTAGGTACCCTATAAAACTATCAAAATATATTATAACTTTATTTATCTGACCTGTAAAAAAATGACATGCTATCTCCCAATTAATCTTATGAAAAAACAACCCAAAAATGACAAACCATATGACTTCATAAATCGAGAACAGTCCAAGCTGAAATTATTGTTTGAAGCCCACATCAGCATGGAACTGTTTCAAACAGTTCTTTGTTGCAAGTTTGTTACTTAGGACTCCTGTACATCTCAAAATCTGTTTGGTGTTAAAAATTTTTAAGCAACTGAAGAAGTTCTTCTCCGTGATTCCAAGTTCAATTCGCAAGGAAACAGATCCTAAATCGAAATATCCTGCTTCTCTGATCAAGAAGATGATAAATGATGAACAAATTAAAGGAAAACCCCCAAAATTTCCCTAAAAGTCCAGGGAGAGGAAAAATCCCTAGAAAATCCCAAAATCCCAAAAAAAACTCTCGCCCCTAAAAGACTTAAAAAATCCCCATTTTAGGGGGGAAATCCCCATAGTGGAAACACTGTCCCATATTGCTGTTGATATTGCTGCTAGACCCTTTTGACAACCTGCATGCAGAGGGCATGTTCAGATTAAGTTTATCTCCCCCTCTCCTCGAAATTTCTTGGAAATTTCGCCTTTATACGCTTAGGCATAGTTGTAATGTTAGTCGCAGTAGTAGTACTGATACCACCAGTAATAGTATTGAATAGTGGTAGTACTACTAGTACCAGTGGTGTTAGCCTATTGCCTTTTGGTCAGTAGAACATCCCTCTCACTAAATCCTTTTCAATTTGATACAATTAGCCACTGCTATGGGATTGCCGATATGTCCTTTTGATACCCTGTATGTTCATACACTTCTTGAAATTTTGATTTCAATGCTCTTAGCCTCTACAATAGAATTAGTAGTAGCTGTAGTAGCAAATGTAGCAGTAACAATAGTTTTAACAGTAGTGTGCGCATATTGCTTTTTGGTGAGATGACATTTCCTTTTATGTATCATCTGAAAGTTCCAACTTAATAACCAAATCAGTTCTTGAGATACGCTATTTTGACAATGGGCATGCACCTAGTGCCTTTTGATTCATTTCCATATTCCCCTTGATACTGTAAATAGATTAATGGGGTAGTGGTAGCGGTGGGAGCTTTAGTAGCATTGGTAGCATGCAAATATTGCCTTTTTGATCATCCCCTTTATCATTTCCCGAAAAATTAATGTGTTCAGCAATTCCTGTTTTGGACCCATTTGACAATCCGTATACACATAACGTGCTTTGATATAGTTCAACACTCCCCTCAGTATTCTCTGAAAGGCTCACCTCAATACCCTTCGTCTTCTTGGAAATTAAAGTTCCAGCATACATATCTTTCTCAATAATATATAGGCATAATATGTGTCCAGCCCTTTTCTGGATGACCGTGGGGAGATTCACATCCCCATAGACATAAATTACTGGACCTTTTAGCAATGCCGAACAAATAGTATTCTTAAATTTTCGATTGGATGCGTTTAGGGGATGACAGGCTTGGGGGGGCTGATTGCCCTCTATTTTCTTTTGACTTTTAGCTTCCGACAAGGGTATGAAAACTTCCGAATTCCAATCAAATGAGCTCCATCCGATCAAAAGTTTATACCACTAGCCATTCCATAAAAAACCTTACATGCCCCGTGCGTAACTTATAACCCTCTTATACGGGCTCTGGGTAATTATGTTCACCCAAAAAAAACGCTGTTCACGCTGTTATATGATTTTTGACTATTGGTAATAAAATTGGTATATCACCATTTCAATTCAATGTGTTCTGGGGAAATAGAATGTCAAAGAGGGGGGGGCTAGTTGCTCTCCATCATGTTTGAATCTCAAACGGGAACTAGGACTACAATTTTTCGTGCCAATGGAGCCTCTTCTAAAGTTCACTCAACCACCCCTTCCATTAAAACCTTATGTGCCCCTGGGGCATAACTTGCAATCTTTACCCCACACTCTGGGGATGCTGTTCATCCCAATGACATTATTATATAATCTTTGGACTCTGTTTGAACAAATGACTATCTCAAATATTTATCGAATGCTTTTGCGGAAAATATAACGTAAGGGGGGAGTGGCTGCCCCCTATCAGTTAGACTTTTGAAAAAGGAATTAGAACATTTGATTTTCAATCCAATGAGTGCCCTCCACAGTTTATACGAACACCCTTTCTATAAAATCCTCTTATGCATTCGAGGCATAGTTTACAACCCTTGCACTGAGGGCTGTGGGGGGTGTCATCCTCAAAGAAATCATTACCATACATTTCAACTACACTGAACACATAGGTATCTCAAAATTTCGATTAGACGTGTTTTGGGAATTGAAGAGTGTGGGGGGCTTGTTGCCTTCCAATACTTTTGACTACTAAAAAAGGTCCTTCCAATCGAATGAGCTTTTTCTGAATTTGCTACGACAACAAATGGCCATCTCAAAATTTATATCAGATACATTTAGGTAAAATATGATTTGTTCGGGGGGGGGCATCCACCCTCGGATTCTTTTGAATCTTTAAAAGGCTACTAGAACTTCTAATTACCAATCCAAAAAGCCTCCGAACTTTAAGTTACCTTTTCTATAAAAACCTTTGTTCTTGTTTCGAGGATTTTCAACTGGCTTTTACCCAGGGCATAACTAACAACCCTTACCCTAAGGGCTTAGGGAGGTTTTCATCCTCTAAAACATAATTTACGGATCTTTTAACTACGTTGAACAAAATGGCTATCTCAAAATCTTGACTTAATGTGTTTTGGGACATGATGGGGATGGGAGGAGGAACTTTGCCCTCAAATCGTTTTCGACTATTAAAATGAGAACAAGCCCCTTCAATTTTCAATCGAATGAGCCTTTTACAAAGGTCCAACAACAAATGACCATCTCAAAATTCTTATCAGATGCACTTTGGGAAAATCCGAGGATGGTGATGGGGGTATCCACCCTCCATTCACTCTGAATATTTTAAAGGGAATTAGAACTTCTGATTACTAATCCAATAAGCCACATCCGGAGTTTATACGAGAGCCCTTTCTGTATAAGCCTTATTTACCCTCAGATCATAAATTACAACCCTTGCACTGAGGGCAAGGGTTATAAGTCCTGAACAAGTTTTTTTGTTCAACTACGTTGAAGAAAATGACTATCTCAAAATTTTGATCGGATGTGATTGGGGAAATGGTGGGCGTGGCAGGGGGGTTAGTTGCCCTTCAATCACATTTGACTATTGAAACGGCACTTGCCCTTTAAATTTCCAGGTGAATGAGCCCTTTTCTGAAAAGCAAAGTATTGACGAGAGGGCGAAACCCTCATATACGTAATAAAAATATACAAATATAGAAGTTCGCTACGTAAGTTAATTCGTAAGTTACGCATATTTATTACTAATAAAAACGTTCGTTAAAAAAATAAAAAGTTCTAGTTGTCTTTTTAAGTAGCCAAAAACTGAAGGGCAACTAGGCCTCCTCCCGCACCCCGTTTTTTATCAAAATCGGCCGATCAAAACTATGAGAAAGCCATTTAGCCAAAAAAAAATGAATATGCAAATTTCGTTTTAATTATTCATGTACGGTGAGCCAAAATCAAAACATGCATTAATTCAAAAACGCTCAGAAATTGAATAAAAAAAACAAGTTTTTTCAGCTGAAAGTAAGGAGCGATATTAAAACTTAAAACGAACAGAAATTATCCTGCATATGAAAGGGGTTGTCCCATCCTTGACGCCTCGCTCTCTACGCTAAAGTTTTTTTATTGTTTTAAAAAGCAGAGTTGTGAGAAAGAGTCAAACTTTAGCGTTAAGAGTGAGGTGTCGTGGAGGAGACAACCCCTTTCATATACGGAATAATTTCTGTTCGTTATAAGTTTTAATGTTGCTCCTTACTTTCAGTTGAAAAAAACTTTCTTTTTTTATTTAAAAAAAAAAATCATAGCCTTAATTCACTGTTGTATAGAGAGAAGTAATCGGATTTCCAGAGTTCTTATTGTGGTTTATTTGTTCTTCATCTTGAATTAAATAAAAAAAACAAGTTTTTTCAACTGAAAGTAAGGAGTGACATCAAAACTTAAAACGCACAGAAATTACTTCGTATATGAAAGAGGCTGCTTCCTCATCAACGCCCCGCTCTTTACGCTAAAGTTTGACTCTTTCTCTCAATTCTTCTTTCTAAAACAGTAAAAAACTTTAGCGTAAAGAGCGGGGCGTTGATGAGGAAGCAGCCTCTTTCATATACGAAGTAATTTCTGTGCGTTTTAAGTTTTGATGTCACTCCTTACTTTCAGTTGAAAAAACTTGTTTTTTTTTTATTTAATTTCTGAACGTTTTTGAATCAATGCATGTTTTGATTTTGGCTCTCCGCAGAGGAATAATCAAAACGAAATTTGCATATTTTTTTTTTGGCTCAATGGCTTTCTCATAATTTTGATCGAATGATTTTGAGAAAAAAAGAGCGGGGGACGAAGCCTAGTTGCCCCCCGATTTTTTGGTTAATTAAAAAGGCAACTAGAACTTTTAATTTCTTACGAATCTTTTTATTGGTAAAAGATTTACGTAACTTATAAATTAGCTTACGTAAAGAACTTTTGTATTCTCATGTTTTTATTACATATATGAGGGGATTCGCCCCATCGTCAGTACCTCGCTCTTTACACTAAAGCTTAAATTTTATCCCAATTCATTAAGAATGACCCCCTGAATCACAAAAGCCGTAGAATAAGTAGTTGAAATTACCGAAAATTCTTTAGCGTAAAGAGCGAGGTATTAGAAGGAGGTGAGCCCCTCATATGGGTAATAATTTCTGTTTGTTTTAAGTTTTACTGCTGTTCCTTACTTCCAGCTGAAAAAGCTTTTTCACTTTTATTTTTTAATTGTTTTTTTTTTAAATAATGCTAGTAAATCCTGCTCTCCCTTCATGGAAATTTTCTTCTCCCATTACAAATTCTCGAAGGAAAGTTCCCCCAGCATATCCCCCTCTTCTCAACCCCTCCCCCAAACCAAAAAAATCCTCCTGAAAACGCCTGTATACTTCCCAATAACCATTAGTTGACTTTGGGAAAATAATTAGCGTGGGAGGGGGCCTAGGTGCCCTCCAATTGTTTTTGTCACTTAAAAAGGGCACTAGAACTTTTCATTTCCGTTAGAATGAGCCCTCTTGCAACATTCTAGGACAACTGGGTCGATACGATCACCCCTGGGGAAAAAAAAAAACAAACAAAAAAACAAAAAAACAAATAAACACGCATCCGTGATCTGCCTTCTGGCAAAAAATGCAAAATTCCACATTTTTGTAGATAGGAGCTCGAAACTTCTACGTAGGGTTCTCTGATACGCTGAATCTGATGGTGTGATTTTCGTTAAGATTCTATGACTTTTAGGGGGCGTTTCCCCCTATTTTCTAAAATAACGCAAATTTTCTCAGGCTCGTAACTTTTGATGGGTAAGACTAAACTTGATGAAACTTATATATTTAAAACCAGCATTAAAATGCGATTCTTTTGATGTAGCTATTGGTATCAAAATTCCATTTTTTAGAGTTTTGGTTACTATTGAGCCGGGTCGCTCCTTACTACAGTTCGTTACCACGAACTGTTTGATAACATTAAAGCGTGCTTTTTAGAATTTAAAATTGTATATTACTTGCTGATGGTATTATAGCTGGCGAGACCATGATGTTACTTGATAAAAATCCATCCATTATTTTTGTATGCTCTTCAATTGTTTTCTAGTTACTAAAATAACATTTATTTTTATGCTTAGTTTTTAAGGTAATTTTAATTGTGTATTGAAAGGTACTGATACCACAGATAGTGTAAGACTATGAAAAACCTTATAGACTAGTTTGTTGTTGTCAGGCTACGTACTTACTTTTACTTCTAAATCAATATTCTTGTTTTTTTATGCTTGGCTTGTGTGTTTTCAGTAAAGTCCTAGCTTTCTGTAATGCTACAAGCATAGGGAAACGTCAGCAGTTTGTTTGTTTGCACTAGTTTTATCGATATATCCTTCTAAATCAATATTCTTGTTTTTTATGCTTGGCTTTGTTTGCACTAGTTTTATCGATATATCCTAGATAGGCTGTGAAGTAATCATTTTTGTTAGTTTTAAGTTTCAATTTTGCTCTTTACTTCCTTCATAAAAACATTTTTTATTTATATACTATAGGCAGTGGTATGGCCAATATTTCATATCAGAGGTTGTTGACCCGTTCTTGATGGAGTTCTTATCTGTGGAAGAGGTTTGAGCCAATATATACCCAAGAATAATGTTAGCTTTTGAAAAAGGGGGAAGGATGAACTCCTTGAAACCTTAATTTTGCTTTGTCAAAAGCGTGGAAAGGGAGACGCCGTGGGGCTGTGAAGGTTTTAAAAAATATGTAAAATAGTTTCTATGTATATAGTGTATTTTAAATATCTAATTTGCATTACTATGCGTTTTACAAGTAATTAATTTTAAGTATTTTACTAGTGCCAAGTCGATGGGCATGGAAGACTTTTTGACCCGCCTTCAAGAGCATCTGCTTGGCGAGTGGGCTTCAGGACTCCCCCAGATACGAATGACATGGAAGGATTCTGCGGTGGCTATGAGGTGAGGAAAATTACCTATATTCCAAAGATTGAGAGGGCCCACAAATTCCATATTATACAAGAAAAATCTATATAATAGACTGAAAATATCTGCTACGCATAAAAAAAACTTTTACCTTTTAAATATCCAAAAACCAGCTAAAATGTAAAAATCGAGGTGAACCAATCGATAGAACGTTCGCAATATCAAAATTCTGCATAACATTTTTTTTTTCTTGAACCTGACTTGTAATGCCAACTTGGGAACAAGGAAATCCTTCATTATGCGCATCACTTTTTTTTTCATACTCCTAACAGTTGTAGGCAGGGTTATTGAGGCTGAGTTATGAAATCACTTAGTATTTTCGAGTTTTCTGTAAATTTATTGCTAAATATGTTTGAGTCATGGCTATGAAAAGTAACGGTTTTCGCCTTGGAAATAAAAGATTCATTGTTTCAAGAATTTCTAGAGTCAATAAAAATAGACCAACTTGGCACTTTAGTAAGTTTAGTAATATCTGGCATTGGCGGAAGTACAAACCAATCAAAGGAACTTAAAGCTTAGAACAATCAAAAACATTAAAGAAGAATTCATTTCTTATAAAGTATTCTTTGTATAAGCTATTGTGATGACTTAAAATGGTAGTTACGTTCATTCTTTCTTCAATTATTTCTCCATTGACGAAGCTTATAAATCTTTCTTTTGAAAATAGGACTCCCCCCAGTTCTCTTAATCGAGCTAAAGTAAATGTTTTATATAAAGGTGGACCTCAAAGCGATCCAGCCAATTATCGACCTATATCTTTGCTGTCTGTTTTTAGCAAAATTTTTGGAAAAACCATGCTTTCCCGACTATTAGCTTTTCTAGAGGCTAAAAGTTTTTTCATGAATTCCAGTTGGGCTTCCAAGTTAAAAATTCTACAAAACATGCATGTGTAACTCTTTTAAATTTTCCCATAATGCGCTTAACTCTGGTTTGATCCCTGCTTCAATATTCCTGGATGTCCGTAAGGCTTTTGACTCCTTAACTCATGGAATTCTTCTTTAGAAGCTATTACACATTGGTGTAAGAGGACAGACTCATACTTGGTTTGATTCCTATTTGTCCGTTTGAACTATCTCCGTCGATTCTCTTTCCCGCTTTTCGTCTGAAGTTGAGTTTGATGTTCCTCAAGGTTCTGTTCTTGGACTGTTTCTGTTTTTGATTTATGTTAATGACCTTATAGTTGCGGTTAAAAAGCAGAAACTTTCAGTTTACTGTCGCCTATGTCATCCTGAATCTTTCAATGTAAGAAAATCCTTCACTTTCGCAGGATGAGGACGCTCTGGTTGCCTTCGCTGATGACAGTACTATTTGTACTGCAGTAGGAACTGAGTCTGAGATGCTTCCCAAATTAGTGAAAATTTTCAAGTGAGTCTTTCTTTGGTTCGATGCTAATTTCCTTGCCCTAAATTTGCTAAGTCAAATTTTTTAATTTTTTCCCCATATTTCTTTGACATGCCCTCTGTTAACTCATATCCACCTTTCAAGGGGTTCTCTCAGTAGACCTAAGGATCGATATGTCCGATTCCTCGGTATTCTTCTCGATGAAAACCTTTCGTTCAAGCATCATATTGGACTAACTAATATGAAGATCTCAATGAGTCTTGGAATTCTGTGGAAGCTAAAACAAATTTTTCCTGGATCAGTTTTTATGGCACTTGGTATTAACCAAGTGACATATAGCAATCGCCAATTCTGTCGGTCTGTCTGTCTGTCGGTCTGTCTGTCTGTCGGTCTGTCTGTCTGTCGGTCTGTCGGTCCCGGTTTTGCTACTTTAGGCACTTCCAGGTAAGCTAGGACGATGAAGTTTGGCAGGCGTATCAGGGACCGGACCAGATTAAATTAGAAATAGTCGTTTTCCCGATTTGACCATCTGGGGGGGGGAGTGGGGGGCCGGTTAATTCGGAATAAATAGAAAAAATGAAGTATTTTTAACTTATGAGCGGGTGATTGGATCTTAATGAAATTTGATGTTTGGAATGATTTTGTATCTCAGAGCTCTTTTTTTAAATCCCGACTGGATCTGGTGACGGGGGCGGGGAGTTGAGAGGGGAAAACCCAAAACTTGGAAAACACTTAGAGTGGAGGGATCGGGATGAAACTTGGTGGGAAAAATAAGCACAAGTCCCAGATACATAATTGACATAACCGGAACGGATCTTCTCTGTTTCGGGGAGTTGGGGGGGGGGGGTTAGGGTTAATTCTGAAAAAATAGAAAAAATGAGGTATTTGTAACTTACGAAGGAGTGATCGGATCTCAATGAAATTTGGAAGGATATCGTGTCTCAGAGCTCTTATTTTAAATCCCGACTGGATCTGGTGACATTGGGGGGAATTGAGGGGGGGCCTAAAATCTTGGAAAACGCTTAGAGTGGAGGGATCGGGATGAAACTTGGTGGGAAAAATAAGCAAAAGTCCTAGATACGTGATTGACATAACTGCAACGGATCTGTTCTCTTTGGGGGAGTTGGGGAGGGTTAATTCTGCACAAATTAGAAAAATGAGGTATTTTTAACTTACGAAGGAGTGATCGGATCTTAATGAAATTTGAAGTTTGGAAGTATATCGTGTCTCAGAGCTCTTATTTTTAATCCTGACTGGATCCGGTGACATTGGGGGGAATTGAGGGGGGACCTAAAATTTTGAAAACGCTTAGAGTGGAGGGATCGGGATGAAACTTGGTGGGAAAAATAAGCACAAGTCCTAGATACGTGATTGACATAACCGGGATGGATCCGCTCTCTTTGGGGGAGTGGGGGCGAGGGTTAATTCTGAAAGATTAAAAAAATGAGGTATTTTTAACTTACGAGTTAAGAAGGAAACCTGTTTGAGAAGGAAGCATGATAAGAATACAATATGCATAACAATTGTAGCAAACAGATTTTGCATGGAACTCCCTATATTTTACCCCCCCCCCCCCTTAATGTGTAAACATACAGTCGAAATTATATATTTCCCCTCTATTCTTCCAATGCGTCTCTCTTGTTTCATACCTTGTACTTATTAATTGAATTAACTGTTTAAAAGAAGAACCGGAAAACAAGTGATGGGTGACAGAATGCATTGGTTTTATATAATTTGGACTATATATTTGCTTTTTAGGGGAAGGTGGGTTGGCGGTAAAGTATAGGGGGGATCCATGCAAAAGGTGTTAGCTACAGCTATTGTGCGTATTATGAAATGTTTTCTTAACATGTTTCCTTCTCTAGGCTTATACCCCTAAACTGTAACTATTGCTGACGAAATTGGAATTCCCTAAGAAGCAAAGTCCTGCGGATGTAACTGTTCCAGTCATCTATGCAGTCAGCACAGTAAAGGGAAAATATTTTTACACTGTGACAGTCATCGATGATGATTTTACATTCATGAACTTAGCTATTGACTTTTAATTAGTTCCCATGTCCTTTGGGCACAGACAACGCGGACCCCAGTTATTGCTCACCTGTTTCAAAGGCCGGCTTTTCAAATGCGCAATTTAAATTGTATTTAAAACGTTTTCCATGAATTTGATGAGCAGGTCATTCAAAGAATCTGTCAAAAGATAAGGATAAAATTGTAACTGAAATGTATGAAAAAATTCCTACCTATAAAGAACGGTATCGATAATTCAAAAGGGCAAGGTAATCGTTTTTGATATTATTCTAAAGTCGGGTGTTGAATATTTCGATAGCCTTGCAGACTCAAAGGACTGCGGGTACATTCACAGGCTCTTGGTTCGTTTTTTAGGGAGGGGGTGATTAACTTAAAAAACAACGAAAATTGGTTCTATAATGAAATACACCAAAACATGATGTAAATATAATACTTTAGTTTATACAATAGTATAATTTGGGCTATATATTTGCAAATTAGGGGGGGAGAGAATGTATCTCAGAAATGGATTAAAAACCTAACCTTACCCCCACCCCCCTGATGTACACATATTTGGCGCAAATCATACAAGTCCAATGCATTCTGTCTCCCGTCATTTGTCCTTGTGGCTATGAAACTGGTTTGGTCAGATCGTACATTCAGCTAACAGCTCGACTGTTTGGTATGTTACATGGCCTAAGTAACAAATTATTTTATGGTCTTTCCAAACATCAGGGCGGTTTATCTGACACTACCCCCCCCCCCTCTTTCGTTAGTTTATTTCAGCTTAGGGTAAATGTTTAGTTTCGTCACAAGTTTTCTAAAGTGTGTATTACTGCATATAGCAAGATTCTGATGATCGCATATTGTTTCTCTGTTATTATTAGAGAAGCGCATTTATTTTTTACCTTTCTAAAATCCCTCTTCAATGAAACTAAAAATGCGTAAAGTAGGCTTGCTTACAGGTAACATTATCTATAGAGCGAAGCTCCATGAGCCCCGCTGGCAGCGGGGTGAGGTTTATATTCTATATTTTTTCAAAAAAAGTGTTAAAAAAACCTCAGACTAGGTTTTTTAAATAAATATAGAACAACATATATAAAACAAATTCCAATTTATTCAAACAATAATAAAAAGATCAGTTTTTTTATGCCAGTTAAGATTTTTAGAAATGATTTCATTTTTTTGTGATTAATATACAGTGGTTCATTATGGCAATTGGTATTAATCAAGTGACATATAGCAATCGCCAATTCTGTCGGTCTGTCTGTCTGTCGGTCTGTCTGTCGGTCCCGGTTTTGCTACTTTAGGCACATCCAGGTAAGCTAGGACGATAAAATTTGGCGAGCGTATCAGGGACGGGACCAGATTAAATTAGAAATAGTCGTTTTCCCGATTTGACCATCTGGGGGGGAGTGGGGGGCCGGTTAATTCGCAAAAAATAGAAAAAATGAAGTATTTTTAACTTATGAGCGGGTGATTGGATCTTAATGAAATTTGATGTTTGAAATGATATTGTGTCTCAGAGCTTTTATTTTAAATCTCGAATGGATCTGACGACATTGGGGGGAGTTGGAGGGGGGAAACCTAAAGTCCCGGTTTTGCTACTTTAGGCACTTCCAGGTAAGCTAGGACGATGAAATTTGGCAAGCGTATCAGGGACCGGACCAAATTAAATTAGAAATAGTCGTTTACCCGATTTGACCATCTGGGGGGAGTGGGGGGCCGGTTCATTCGGAAAGAATAGAAAAAATGAAGTATTTTTTACTTATGAGCGGGTGATTGGATCTTAATGAAGTTTTGATGTTTGGAATGATATTGTGTCTCAGAGCTCTTATTTTAAATTCCGACCGGACCTGATGACATTGGGGGGAGTTGGAGGGGGGAAACCTAAAATCTTGGAAAACACTTAGAGTGGAGGGATCGGGATGAAACTTGATGGGAAAAATAAGCGCAAGTCCCAGATACATGATTGACATAATCGGAACTGATTCGCTCTCTTTGGGTTAGTTGGGGGGAGTAATTCTTAAAAATTAGAAAAAATGAGGTATTTTTAACTTACGAACGGGTGATCAGATCTCAATGAAACTTGATGTTTAGACGGATATCTTGTCTTAGAGCTCTTATTTTAAATCCCGATCGGATCTGGTGACGGGGCCGGGGAGTTGGGAGGGGAAACCTAAAACTTGGAAAACACTTAGAGTGGAGGGATCGGGATGAAAGATGGTGGGAAAAATAAACACAAGTCCTAGATAGATGAACATAAACGGAACGGATCCGCTCTCTTTAGGGTAGTTGGGGGGGGGGGGGGTTATTTCTGATAAATTAAAAAAATCAGGTATTTTTAACTTATGAACGGGTGATCGGATCTCAATGAAATTTGATATTTAGAAGGATATCTTGGCTCAGAGCTCTTATTTTAAACCCGACTGGATCTGGTGACATTGGGGGGAGTTGGGAGGGGGAAATCTAAAACTTGGAAAACACTTAGAGTGGAGGGATCGGGATGAAACTTGGTGGGAAAAATAATCACGAGTCCTAGATACATGATTGACATAAACAGAACGGATCCGCTCTCTTTGGGGTAGTTGGGGGGGGGGGGTAATTCTGAAAAATTAGAAAAAATTAGGTATTTTTAACTTAAGAACGGGTCATTGGATCTCCATGAAATTTGATATTCAGAAGGATATCGTGTCTCAAATCTCTTATTTAAAATCCTGACCGGATCTGGTGACATTGGGGAAAGTTTGGGGTGGGGAAATCTAAAATGATGGAAAACGCTTAGATTGGAGGGATCGGGATGAAACTTGGTTGGAAAAATAAGCAGAAGTCTTGCATACGTGATTTACATAACTGGAACGGATCAGCTCAATTGGGGGGGGGGGTAATTCTGAAAAATAAGTAAAAATGACGTATTTTTAACTTACGATGGAGTGATCGGATCTTCATGAAACTTCATATTTAGAAGGACCTCGTAACTCAGATATCTTATTTTGAATCTCAACCGGATCAAGCGTAATTGGGGAGGGGGCAGTTGGGGGGACGGGAAATCTTAGAAAATACTTAAAGCGGTGAGATCAGGATGAAACTGGATGGGAAGAATAGAAACCTGTCTAAGATACGTGACTGACATAACTGGACCGGATATGCTCTCTTTGGTGGATTTGGGGGGGGGGGCTAATTTTGAAAATTGAGGTATTTGCAACTTACGAAAGGGTGACCAGATCTTAATGAAATTTGATATTTAGAAGGATCTTGTGCTTTAAAGTTCTAATTTCAAATTACGACCAGATCCTGTGACATTCGGGGGAGTTGGAGGGAGAAACCGGAATTCTTGGAAAACATGAAAATTGGGGTATTTTTATTTTACGAATAGATGATCTGATCGTAATGAAATTTGATTTTTAGAAGGAATTCATGTCTCAGAGCTCTTATTTCAAATCCCGACCAGATCTTTTGACATTATGGGGAGTTGGAGGGGGAAATCTTGGAAAAACACTGAGTGGAGGAATCGGGATGAAGCTTGGTGGATAGAATAAAAAAAATGTCCTTGATACGTGATTGACAGAATCGTACTGGATTCGCTCTCTTTGGGGGAGTTGGGGGGAGGGGCTCAGTGATTTGGCGAGTTCGGTGCTTCTGGACGTGCTAGGGCGATGAAATTTGGTAGGCGTGTCAGGGAGCTGCACAATTTGACTTGATAAAGTCGTTTTCCCAGATTCGACCATCTGGGGGGCAAAGGGGAGAGGAAAAATTAGAAAAAATTAGGTATTTATAACTTACGAGTGGGTGATCGGATCTTAATGAATTTGATATTTAGAAGGACATTGTGACTCAGAGCTCTTATTTTAAATCTTGACCGGCATTAAGCCTCTTATTTTCCTTTTTTAATTCAATCTATTGATTCATAGAATTTTGTTAGAACTCATACCATATGATCTCTTGGCTCTTAGCTCTTCTCGCCTCGTCACAAGTGCCATATGAGCTCTCAGCTCTTGTTAAAATTCCGTTCCATTTTTTAGTTCAGTACTAAGTCTCTTATTGCCCTACTACATGGATTTCAACTTTTTCTTCTTTTCTGAAACCATTATCTAAGTCGGATGATAAAGCAAGAAGGCTTATACAGGAAACCATTTGTTCTACAACTAACCTAACTAGACCCTTTACTTGATTTGCAGTCACTCTACATTCTTTCTTCCGCGTCATTCACTTTTCATCAACTTCACGGTGATGTTCCCAGAGCCCTACAAATTACTCCTTCTTTCGTTACTATATATTTTATAATATCTGTATAATATTTTGTTTACTCCATCGGTGAGGTCTGACTTTAATCCATTAACTACTTGTCATATCGTTTGGAACAGCCTACCTGATTCAGCTCAAAAATGTAACTCCTTTGGTAGTTTCAAAAGAATTTTTTTTATGTCCGGATATTTTATGTTTATATTTTTTTTTTGGGGGGGGGGGGTATGGGTGACCCTAACCTGGGTTAGAAATCTTTATTGTAAAGGGTGTTTTTGAGTTGCGTTCAACATTTCTACTTATTCTCTCTAATTCAAGGGATTGTTCTCTTTTGCAGCACATTGAAAATACTCTTCTTTTTTGATTATTTTTGTTTCATTTTTGTTTCTCCTGTGTTTTTTCCCTGGCCATAGAGCCTTACGGGGGACTCTATGTTGTAGTGTTTTTCTTATAAATTTATTTGTTGAATAAATAGATTGATTGATTGATTACTTTCTATTTAAAATCCAAATCTATAATTTTTATTACTTAAAAAAAACACAAAACCAACAACAAGTGGAAAATTTTCTTTTTCTTTGTCATAACACTTGACTTACACGAAGTCATTTACTTTTGAACATAATTGGTTTCTAAAATCCGTCCAAATGTGTAAATGTTTGAAAGTAAAGGGAAGTAAAAACATATATTTCAAAAACTGTGTTTTTAAGTGTTAATTTATTTATAGGTGTTATATTCAACAGGTATAATAAGTTTTAGGCAATAGGTGTGAAGGTGAATAAATAATAGGGGAGAAATCTAAATTCCTATGGAAGATCATCAGTTTTTGTGCAATCCTCAAATTGAAGCAAATTAAGGAAGACATCATAGCATCAAAGTAGCACAGATATTATTTAGAATATGGCTTATGGGAGTGGGAATTTCTGTGATTCCAAAAGTCAGAGTAAGTACAAGTATCAGTAGTGTGGGGCTTTACGTATCCCGATTGAAGAACTCTTTCTTATTTAAAACTCTGTCATCTCGCTCAGGATTTGTTTTTGGTGAGAATTAGAATTTTCATACCTTTTTTTCATCGGTACATCCCCTGAGAGTCCCCTGAAAGTCCTGCTGTCCTGCTTTGGCCACCGAGCCCCAATACACTTCTTGGGTGAAAGGCCATGAAACGGAGATCAGCACCGCCGATATGGACTGCAAAGTCTAGTGGTGCATCATTTACCTTTCACCTGCTTGGTCACAAGGACTTTTGAGGGTTACATCAGTCTCTGCAAAGGATAACCGCCATAGCTCTTGGCCTGTCTTTGGAACCATCGCACCGAAATTGCTTCGTGGCACTAAAATTCAGGGCTCTGTCTAGGACTTATGCTCAGGGGAATATTTCTTTAGGCAGAGGGGAAAGAAACAAATCTACACAAGCCGCAACATAAATTTGTTATCATATATCTGTATTAATTTTGTACGAGTAAGACAAGATTTTGAGGAGGGGATAAAAAAAACGGCTACCCCCTCACCTGGACTGAACTACCATGAAATAATTAAATATTAATCTTGGAGGCATCAGACCACAGAGGAAAGTCTTCAATCCTAAATTAATAACAAGTTTTAAGGAAATATTAATGCTGTTTTTGCATAGCCCTGTCCAAAGCTCTTTTGCGCTGACTTCCTACAAGAATACCTCCTAATATGGCTTTGAAGGAACACAAATTTCTCTGGCTGAATTTATTAAGTCGTAGACTAAACTAAAAAAAATTTAAACTCTTTTATATCCTTCGATGAAATCCAGATGTAACTTAAATCAGAGTACAGTGCTACAGTAGCCTTCGCCAATCGAAGATTACTATTCTGCCCCCCCCCCGAAAGAATCGTAGATAAGGAGTAGCTCCATATAAAAGCCCCTTATTCAATTGGAAATTAAACTCCCCTTTTTCAGAGCCAAAATTAATTGGAGAGCATCAAGCCCCTACATCATGACCCATCCCTCCTCCGGATAATCCATTACCTCCTATAGCTTCAAGTAAAAATTTTGGATGTCTATGCCAATTACCCTGATCAAAAAGTTGAAAAAACATATCTTCAGATGAGCGTAGCCCACTTGGCCCCAATGGTAGCGGCCCTATGGTCCATTTTTCTAGTTTATGTTTGGTACAAAAAGTAGGCATGCTCTGCCTTGTCAAAACTGGAATAATATAATTAAATAAAATCTTTTTGATTGGGCGGCAAATTTGGCCCTTCAATACTAGACCCCCTCCCCTTTCTCTGCCACTAGCTTTTTGAAGGACGATAGATATGTTGCACCTTACTTCAACTGAAATCATTCATGAATTCTCAATCCCGGTGCAAACCTGATATGCGGAGAGGAACGGAAAAAAAAAACAACATTTAAATCCTGAAAAAGAAAAAAAAACTGCCAAGTCCAATCTGCGACAGAGTCAAGCCAAAAACTAGCTATATTCTGACTGGGCGTGAAAAAGGTAAAGTTATTTGCTTTTAGAAGATTTAAGGGGGCGATAGCCCCACTCATGGTTGTGGTAATTTCTGTTCTATTTAAGTTCGGTTGGATTTTCACTTTAGTTTCTATCCGCTAAACTTTATTTGCTCATTTATGGTATTTTCCAATTGTTTCAGTTTCAATTGGATATTCGTCTGAACTTATATTTTTTAGCTTATATTTATTCAAGCTAATTCATAATCTTTATAGTAATTTCTATTTGTCTTAAGTTTGTCAATCATTTGACTTTATATCTACCAATTTTAAATTTTAAGATATGTCTTTGCTTTTCTTAGACAACTCTTTTTTTTCGGCATTTAAAAAACAATAACGTCGCAAAGAGTTTGTGAATATACATATATACATATGTATATACATAGTTTGTATATACATATTTATTTTAAGAGACAATGGCTTGTTAATAAAGGGAAATGTGGAATATGTGGAGATCCTTTTGACGAAAACATTAAGCCTCACGAAGCTCCTGGAGGAATATATGCAACTGGAACTATTGTAAGGACTTACGCAGAAGGACAGGTATGAGACATTTTTTATTTATGTAAACTAGGGAAAGCTACTCGTAAAAATCCGAAATTTAGTTAGTTTATATATAAAATAAATAACACGTGCTTTTAAAAGATATTGAATTCTATGCATCAAGCATATTGCGGTATAACTGACATGGCTGAGATTCAAAGTCAAACAGTTCGTGGTAACGAACTGTAAGTAAGGAGCTCAATAGTAAACGTAACTCTAAAAAACAGAATTTCAGTATCAGTAGACACATCAAAAGAATCAGCTTGTCATGATGGTTGCAAATAAATAAGTTTCATCAAGTTTAGTGCTACCCATCAAACGTTACGAGCAGAGAAAATTTGCCTGATTTAGAAAAAAGGGGATAATAATTTTCAAGAAATTTTAATGAAAATTGCACCATCATATTCAACTTACCAGAGGACCTTACTGTAGAAGTTTCAAGCTCCTATGTACAAAAATGTGGAATTTACTATTTTTGCCAGAAAACAGATTACTAGTGCGTGTTAGTGTGTTTGTTTTTATCCCAGGGCCGATCGTCTTGAAATAATAGTTCTGGAAGATCGGGAGAGGGTGCATTCCATCGGAAAAGAAAAATTCTAGTGTTTTTGTTTAAGTGATCAAAAAAATTGGAGAGCAACTGGCCCCAATCCCATGCCCATCTTTCCCCAAAGTCTCTGATCAAAATTTGAGATAGCCATCTTGTTCAGTATAGTTGAAAGAGCAAATAACTATGTCATTAGGTGTAAAATTACCCCCCAGAGTCCATGGGGAAGGGCCTGTAAACTATAAAATTTGCCCATTCTTTACATATAGTATTTTTATTGGGATGTATACAGAAATCTTTCGGGGAGGGCGGTTGTGCTTCGGATGGATTTTTATAGTTAGAATCTTCTTTGGAGAGGGAAATTTCCAGGAGGTGAATTATCCTGGGTAAATGTTACACTGGAAGAATTGACATAATTACTATAAGAAAGTATTTTTAATTGTCATTTCGTTCTCTTTGCCAAATTTTACATGTGGAGAATTATCTGAGGGCTGCTTTCCGAGTGTTTTGATTCCCGAGCAATAATTTCAACGGATGGGGCATTTCTGAAGTTATCGAGAAACCGATTAGGGATTAAAGTTTTATTCAAATGAAAGAGTGCTAAGGATAATTTTCCAGGCTGAATCGTCCGCAAGCAATTTTGTGGGGAGGGAAATTTTCAACGAGGATGAAACTGTCTGCAGGGGATTCCCTCCAGTAACCTTCCCCCATACAGAGGAAACTGTTTGGGGGGGGGGTACTTTACGTTGTATGAAATTTTCAAGAAGGATTTTTCTGTGGGGCAGGGGGTATATTTCATGCATAATGAGCCAGATTTATCGGCATTATTTGAAAAACAATCAGAAGATAATTAAAAAAAAAAGTTGTATTTTTAACTGAAATTCAGGCGCAACACTTAAACTCAAAACGAACAGGAATTATTCTGTATATGAAGGGGTATCTCTTCCTTAATACCTTTTTCTTTACTCTAAAATCTCACTGTTGTTCCCAATTTTTAAAAACGGCTACTGAAACTTGGGGACCGTTTATATAGGAAGTTTTTTTTTTTAAGCACTAACAGCTTTAGTGTACAGAGCAAAGTATTGAGGAAAAGACAACCCTTCACATATGGAATAAATCGGCCAAAATTATACGGCAAATTTCGGTTTGATTTTTCATATACAGTGACTCAAACTTGAACCTGCATTAGTTGAAAAAAGTTCAGAAACTAAATAAAAAAAACAATTTTTTAAGTGAAAGTAAAGAAAGACATTAAAAAAAAAATTCTGTGTCTGAAAGAGGCTGTCCTCTCCTCAACGCCTCACTTTTTACGCTAAAGTTTGACTCTTTATCCAAACTCTTTAAAACATTAAAAGAAGAGCGTAATTTAGTGAGGTGCTGAGGAGGGGACAGTCCCTTTCATATATGGAATAATTTCTGTTCATTTAAGTTTTAATGTCGCTCCTTACTTTCAGTTAAAAAAAAATTATTTTTTTATTTAATTTGTACCAGTTCTGTCACTTACTTGAAGTACTTTTACTTGAAGTACTACTTAAGTAAAATTTTCCATTACTTGTACTTGTACTTAAGTAAAAACTCTAGGGTGTACTTATTACTTGATACTTAAGTAAGATTACGAAATACTTATTACTTAATATACTGACAATGTCAGTATCTTAAGTTGAGTTTTTCATTTAATTCAGTGTAACTTGCGAGTGGAGTGATGGATCTCAATGAAAATTGAACCAAAGATGCCGAAAGAGAACCAAAATAGAACGTAAGAGACTCAAATAGAACGAGGGGGAGTGGGTTTTAAGTGCTGAAAAAAGTCGAGCTTGTTCTTGAATTCAGTATAACTTGCGAATGGAGCGACAGATCCAAATGAAAGCTAAACCAAAGATGCCTAGGATCAGGGCTCATATCGAAGCCTGGTATTACAAACCCTATCTCAAATACAGCGAGGGAGAAGGGATCTGAAGTTTTAAGAAAGTTGAGTTTTTCTTCAATTTAGTAGGGCCTATGACTAATTCCACCCATGGCTTTTCCAAAGCCTGGAAATAACCCTTTTCCGAAATGAGCCATACCTTCAACCAAATACTCCATACCCAGAGAAAAATTACTTTTTTTCTTTCTTTTTCCGGGAGATTTCCGACTTAGTCTCATGGTTTTTGCCACTTCATGGTGTGTAAACTGCGGCTAGAAACAGATAAGTTGCAACTTCTGTAAACTTCGGCAGTTTGACCAACCGTATGAAAAACGTCTGAATCAGCAGGCTTGCTGCGGGCCCGTGATTTTATAATTTATGTGTGTAGGGAGTTTTACCGACCACCTGAATTGACTACGCAGCATGCGGCTTGCTTGAGTGAAAACCAGCCAATGGGTGTAGATGCCATACATTTTCATAGCGCGTCTGAAATTTCAAACAGTTCGTGGTAACGAACTGTAGTAAGGAGCGACTCGGCTCAATAGTAACCGAAACTCTAAAAAACGGAGTTTTGATACCAATAGTAACATCAAAAGAATTGCATTTTAATGCTGATTTTAAGTATATAAGTTTGATCAAGTTTAGTCTTACCCTATCAAAAGTTAAATCCTGAGAACATTTGCCTTATTTTAGAAAATAGGGGTAAGAAACGCCTAAAAGTCTTAGAATCTTAACAAAAATCAGATTCAGCATATCAGAGAACCTGATCGTAGAAGTTTCAAGCTCCTATCAACAAAAATGTGGAATACAAATCACGCCTTGCCAGAAGACAAATCACGGATACGTGTTTTTTTCCCAGGGGTGACCGTATCGACCCAGTTGTCTTAGAATGTCGCGAGACGGTTCATTCTGACGGAAAAATTGAAATTTCTAGTGTCCTTTTTATGTGACCAAAAAAATTGGAGGGCATCTAGGCCCCATCCCACGCACATTTTTCCCCAAAGTCACCAGATCAAAATTTTAAGACAGCCAATCTGTTCAACTAAGTCGAAAACCCAATAACTATGGCTTTGGGGATGACTTAATCCCGCTCAGTCCCTAGGGGAGAGGCTGCGAGTTACAAAATTTGACCATTATTTACATATAGTAATTGTTAATTATGAAGCGTACAGACGTTTTCAGGGGGACTTTTTCGCGTTGGGGTGGGGGTGGGTTGCGAGTAGGGAGTTACGTGGGAGGATCTTTCCATGGAGGAATTTTTCACGAGGGAAAAGAATTTCCGTGAAGGGGGCGCAGGATTTTCTAGCATTATTTAAAAAAAAAAAAACAATGAGAAAATAAATAAAACTTTTTCAACTGGAAGTAATGAACAGAATAAGAACTTAAACAAACATAAAATATTACGTGTACAAGGGGATTTGTCTCCTCCACAATACCTTGCTCTTGACGCTAAAGTACTTTTAGTAATTTCAACTATTTATTCTAAGGCCTTTGTGATTCAGGGGTCATTCTTGAAGATTTAGGACAAAATTCAAGCTTTAGTGTAAAGAACGAGGTATTGACGAGGGGGCGAATCCCCTCATATACGTAATAAAAATAAACAAATAAAGAAGTTCGTTACGTAAGTTAATTCGTAAGGTACGTATGTTTATTACTAACAAAAACGTTCGTGAAAAAAAAATCTAGTTGCATTTTTAAGTAACCAAAATTTGGAGGGCAACTAGGCCCCCTTCCCCACCCCAGTTTTTATCAAAATCGTTCGATCAATACAATGAGAAAGCCATTTAGCAAAAAAAGTTAATAATATGCAAATTTTGTTTTAATTATCCATGTGCGGTGAGTCAAAATCAAAACATGCATTAATTCAAAAACGTTCAGAAATTAAATAAAAAAAAAAAACCAATTTTTTTTTACTGCAAGTAAGGAGCGACATTAAAACTCAAAACGAACAGAAATTATTCCGTATATAAAAGGGGTTGACCCCTCCTCAACATGTTCTTCTTTACGCTAAAGTTTTTTATTGTTTTAAAAAGTAGAGTTGTGAGAAAGAGTCGAACTTTAGCGTAAAGAGCAAGGCGTTGAGGAGGGGTCAGCCCCTTTTATATACAGAATAATTTCTGTTCGTTTTAAGTTTTAATGTCGCTCCTTACTTACAGCTTAAAAAACTTGTTTTTTTTAATAATTTGAAAACTTGAGGCTGTTTCCTTGAAAGGCGTCGAGGGCGAGACATGTCATCGAACTATGAATCAAGACTTCATTTTCAAATTGTTCTTTTCCTTCAGCACGCTGACAACCTTCAGCCAGCTGCCGAAAGTGTGGATTTTTGCTGCTCCTTTCTATTGAGCTTTGATTTCTCTTATTAAAAAAGTCCGCAACTGACTCACTTGACTCCTTACTTTTAAAAGTAAGTGCTTTTTTGTTGCTAAGGTTTTTACTTATTGAATCAGAGAATACACTACTTTATTACCTTTTATCTGTTTTGAAGCCAATCCGAAGTTTGTTTTTCTATTTTCCCTATTTTTTCCACCATTCCCACATGTTTCGGAATAACCTTGTATTTTTTCAAACGCACCAGATTTGACTGAACACTAATCGCTAGAAGTTCAGTTCTACGTTCAATCCTGTCATGTGATCTGCCTGATCCAATCAGGATTTTTTGACTGCACTTAATTGTTTTGATAGTCTTTTCCTTTCAAGCCGTTGCGTTGAAAATCGGTTCAGTTTATTTTTTGGACTTCATTGGTTGTGTACCAGCCAAACGAGGGAAACGGTTAAAATAGATAAAATGGAAATTCCGGTTCTCAATCAAGATTTTCGGGAGAGGAATGACAGGGGACATTTGACAAGCAACGAAAAGGGCTAAGAAGCCTTCAGAATGGCTTTAACAAAAAGGTAGCATGGGCTTGATATCAGAGATACATATATATATATATATATATATATATATATATATATATATATATATATATATATATATATATATATATATATATATATATATATATATATATATATATATATATATATATGCTGGGTAAAAATATATAGAATAAGTACTTGAAGTACTACTTAAGTAAAATTTTGGCAAGTACTTGATACTTGATACTTAAGTACTAATTTGGAAAGTACTTATTACTTGATACTTAAGGAAGAAAACAATGAGTACTTAATACTTGATACTTAAGTAAAAATTTGGAGTACTTGTTGCAACACTGATTTGTACTAAGATTCGTACTACATGCAGATCTGCGCCAAATTTGAGACATGGTGAATTTATCTGAAAGCATCAAGTTCTCAAAGGCATGAAGAATAATTTCGAAAAAAAAACAACTCTCTGTGACTCTTAGACTATATTAAATATAAAAAAAAACAAGCTTTTTTTTAAATGAAAGTAAGGAGCGACATTAAAACTTAAAACGAACAGAAATTACTCCGTATATGAAATGGGTTGTCCCCTCCACAATCCCTCGGTCTTTACGCTAAAGTTTGAGTAATTTCTGTTCGTTTTAAGTTTTAATGTCGCTCCTTATTTTCAGTTAAAAAAAAGCTTGTTTTTTAATTCTTTTTTGGCTAAATGGCTTTCTCTTAGTTTTGATCGGACGATTTTGAGAAATAGGGGGTGAGGAAGGAGGCCTAGGTGCCCTCCAATTTTTCGGTTACTTAAAAACGCAACTAGAACTTTTAAATTTTAACGAATGTTTTCATTAGTCGAAAATATACGTAACTTAAGAATTAACTTACGTAACAAACTTTTATATATTTATATTTTTATCATGTATATGAGGGGGTTTGTCCCCTCCGCCAAAACATCGCTCTTTACACTAAATCTTAAGTTTTTTCCCAATTCTTTCAGTATGACCCCGGAATCAGAAAGGCCGTAGAATAAATAGTTGAAATTACTAAAAATACTTTAGCATAAAGAGCGAGGTATTTATCTTCTCCTAAATACCTCGCTCTTTATGCTAAAGTATTGTTACAATCCCTCACATGCGTAATAATCTCTGTTCGTTTTAAATTTTAATGCTACTCCTTACTTTCAATAGAAAAAACTTTTTCATATTTATTTTTTCATTGTTTTTTTTATATAATAATGCTAGAAAATCCTGCGCCCTTTTCATTGAATTTCTCTTCCCCCAAGACCTATTCCTCCATGGAAAGATCCTCCCACATAACCTCTTCTCCTCAACCCAACCCCGAAAACCAAAAATATCCCCCTGAAAACGCCTGTATACTTCCCAATAACCATTACTGTACTTGCAGCACCTCCCCCAGGGACCGGGGGAGTAAGTCATCCCCAAAGACACAGTTATTATGGTTTTCGATATGAGCGTGGGAGGCGGCCTAGGTGCCCTCCAATTTTTTTGGTCACTTAAAAAGGGCACTAGAACTTTTCATTTCCGTTAGAATGAGCCTTCTTCGACATTCTAGGACAACTGGGTCGATACGATGACCCCTGGGGAAAAGAAAAAAAAAAATAAATAAATAAACACGCACCCGTGATCTGTCTTCTGGCAAAAAATACGAAATTCTACATTTTTGTAGATAGGAGCTTGAAATTTTCGCTATAGGGTTTTCTGATACGCTGAATGCGATGGTGTGATTTCTTCCTATTTTCCAAAATAAGGCAAATTTTCTCAGGCTCGTAACTTTTGATAACAAAGTTTCAATTTGATGAAACTTATATATTTAAAATCAACATGAAAATCCAATTCTTTTGATGTATCTTTTAGCATCAAAATTCCGTTTTTTAGAATTACGCTTACTATTGAGCCGGGTCGCTCCTTACTACAGTTCGTTACCACGAACTGTTTGAAAGGCCTAAAACCTATTGCGTCACTTGTGTTTTATTGAAAACTACATGTGTCTTGAACAGTCTTTGGAAAGAACTAATAAATTTAACTGAATGTTCAATATATAATAATATAAATCAATGAAAGCTGAGTAGTTAAAAATTCTTTTTCACTGTAATTTCATTTTTATTTTCAGCGTTGGAAGTACAAAAGAGAATATTTATAACATAATTCCTTTTCAGTAAATCGCCGATGAAGCAGTGGATTTAGTTTTTAAGGTTAGGAAAAGAGGCAGTAGCCAAACTTTTGTTTTGTAGTGATTTATGTTCGTTTGAATTGAATATTCAATTTAACTTTTATTTTTTTAGAAAATTATTTATTCATTTATATCAGTAATTTATGTATATTTGTTTGATATTACTGTTTGTTTAATTTCTTTTCGTTTTTGGGCTCATATATCCTTGAATAGTAATTTCTGATCGTTTTGAGGTTTAATTATTATGGGAATATATTTCTGTTGGTCTTAAGTTTAATATACCTCTTTACTGTTCTTTGAAAAACCTCTTATTTGGAACTTTTTTCAAATTAATTTCTGTTCTTTTTGATCATGAAAGTTCCAGATTTTCATCATTCCCCTTTCAACATAATTTTTTTTTGAAAATCAAATTTTCATCGAAGTATCAATTTTTTTCAACATTCAAGTTTAAAAATTCAACAAAATACTCCTCAACATTCTCCGAAACTAGTCATAAATAGATATAGTAGCAGTTGCAAGCAACCGCTGTTACAGTTGCAACTTGTCACACTTGGAAGTAGTCACAGTTACAGTCACAATCAGTCTCATTTGTAGCCAGAATGGTAGTAGTCGTAGTGGCCCTGAAAGTTTCAAGCTAATACCCTCTCATGTTTCTAAGATATTGCACACAGTCCTTTTTGATAACTTTGTTTATACATATGGTTTCTTTAGATTTAACTCAACAAACACCCCAAAATTTTTCGATATTTTGTCCCAATGACTTTTTGAACACATCCATGATCAAGCATTCCTGTCTATCCTAATAATGAGTTCTACATGTAAAAAATAGAAAAATAGCATAAGTTACTGGGGCTACGGGGCCTTCATTTACCCAAAGGTTTAGCTTTTAGACGTTGTGACTATGTCAAATAAAATCGCTATCTAAGGTCTCTATCAGTGTTAAGAGGAGATTTTAAAAGGGCAAGTGAGAGGGAAGAGGGGTGGCTGCCCTTCAATCCTTTTTCAATATGCCTCCCAACGAGCCTCCCAACATGTCTTTAAAGCTTCAATCTATCGTACTTAGTAGTTCCTCAGATATTGTTCTTGCGTCCTTTCAAAAATCCTCGTCTATATAGTGTGCTTTGATTTTGTTTGAAACCCCCCTTCGACTTCTTCTAAAAGTTATACTCTAAAATTGTTAAGCCTATGGATGCTCGGGATCAAACATGCATCTTTTACCATTATCCAACCTTGTATAAAAATTAATTAAATAAAAAGACATGCTTCTTAACTGAAAGTAAGGAGTGATATTAAAACCTAAAACAAACAGAAATGATTCCGTATATGAAAGGGGCTGCCACCTCATCGACACCTAACTCTTTGCGCTAAAGTTTTTATTGTTCTAAAAAATTGAATTGTGACAAGGAGTCGAACACCAGCCTAATGAGCGAGGCGTTGAGGAGGGGACAGCCCCTTTGATTTGGGAATAATTTCTGTTCATTTTTAATTGTTGATGTCGCTCCTTACTCTCAGTTAAAAAAAACTAATTTCTGAATATTTTTCCACTAATTCAGGTTTAAATTTGGCCCACTATGCATGAAAAAGTAAAACACAATTTGGATATTAATGTTGCCAGATTTATATTCCGGATATGAAGGGTTGCCCCCTCATCAATACCTTGCTCTTTACGCTAAAGCTATTAGCACTTTCAAGAAAGCTTCCTTTTCTAATTAAAGGGCCCCCGTGTTTCAACTTTAGTAAACAGTCAAACTTTATCGTAAAGAGTAAGGTATTGAAGAGGGAGCAAGCCTTCATATATGGCATAATTTCTTTTCGTTTTTCAGATAATGGCGGTAAATCTGGCCTATCCTCTATGAAATATACCCCTCCCCCTGGCGGGAAACTCTTCCGTGTAAATTCCTTCCAACATAAAATTTACCCCCCAACATGAAAATCCGTTCAGACAGTTGCATGATCGCTAAGACTCCTCCCTACCTGTAAAATTGCTTGTGGACGGTTCATCCTGAAAAATTCTCCTTAGTGTTATTTCATTTGAATAGTACTTTAATGTCTAATGGGTTTTTCGATCACTCCCGAAATGCCCCCTTCTGTAAAAACTATTTCCCAGAAAAACAAAATACGGGGAAAAGAGTCCCTGGATAATTCCCCCGGATCATATCCACATAAAAAAATTGGCAAAGGGGATGCAAGACAATTAAAAAGAATGTCATATAGTAATTCTGTTAAACCCCACTGTGTAGCATTTCACCTGGAATATTCACTTCCTAGAAATTGCCCGCCCAAAGAAAGATTCTCCCCATAGAAACCCGACCCAACCCCCCCCCCCCCTGAAAAAATGGCTGTATACTTCCCAGTAACAAATACTATATAAACAATTGGTAAAGTTCATTTTACACATAAAGACATAGTTTTTAGATTTTAAGACTATGCTAAAAATGGCTATCTCAAAATTTTGATCGGGTAACTTTAAGAAAAAATGAGCGTGGGAAGGGGCCTAGTTGCCCCTCAACTTTTTAAGTCCTAGAATTAGCCATCTTGCAATATTCTTGGACCACTGGGTCAATAAGATCATACCTGTGAAATAAAAAAACAACAAATATTCACGCATCTTTGATCATTCTTCAGGCAAAAAATACAACATTCCACATTTCCAAACAGTTCGTGGTAACGAACTGTAGTAAGCTGCGATCCGGATCAATAGTAACCAAAACTCTAAAAAACGGAATTTTGATACCAATAGTTACATAAAAAGAATTGCATTTTAATACTGATTTTAAAAATACAGGTTTCATCAAGTTTAGTCTTACCCATCAAAAGTTACGAGCCTGAGAAAACTTGCTTTATTTTAGAAAATAAGGGAAACATCCCCTAAAAGTCATAGATCTTAACAAAAATCACACCATCAGATTCAGGGTATCTGAGAACCCTACTGCAGAAGTTTCAAGCTCCTATCTACAAAAATGTGGAATTTTGTTTGTTTTTTTCCAGAAGACAGATTACGGATCCAGTGGTCCTAGAATTTCGTGAGAGGGCTCATTCTAATTGAAATTAAAAGTTCTAGTGCCCTTTTTAAGTGACTAGAAAAATGGAGGGCATCTAGGCCCCCTCCCGCGCTCATTTTTTCCCGAAGTCTTCGGATCAAAATTTTGAGAGATTCATTTTGTTTAGCATAGTCAAATAACCTAATAACTATGTCTTTGGGGACGACTTAATACCCCACAATCCTCGGGGGAGGGACTGCCGGTTTCAAACCTTGACCATTGTTTATGTATACTAATGGTTATTGGGAAGTGAAGAGACGTTTTTTTAGGGGGGGGGGGGTCTTTTTCGCGTTGAGAGAGGGGGTGGGTTAGGGAAGAGGGTTACGTGGGAGGATTTTTCCGTGGAGAAACTTATCATGAGGAATGATAATTTCCATGAAGGGGGCGCAGAATTTTCTAACATTATTTAAAAAAAACATGACAAAATAATTAAAAAATAAGTTTTTTTTCAACTGGAAGTAAGGAACAGCATTAGAACTTAAAACGAACAGAAAATATTATGTAAGTAAGGGGGTTTGTCTCCTCCAAAATACCTTGCTCTTTACGCTAAAGTATTTTTGGTAATTTCAACTATTTATTCAACGGCCTTTGTGATTTAGGGGTCATTTTTACAGAATAGGGACAAAATTCAAGCTATAGTGTAAAGAGTAGGGCATTGACGAGGGGTCGAACTCCCTCATATGCGTAATAAAAATATAGAAGTTAATAAAAAAATATACGTAAGTTATGTATATTTATTACTAATCAATAAATTCGTAAAAAAAAATAAAAATTTCTAGTTGTATCTTTAAGTATCCAACACTTGGAGGGGAACTCTCCCCTAACCTTTTTTTTTTATCAAAATTGTCCGATCAAAACTATGAAAAAGCCATTAGCAAAAAATAATAATATGCAATTTTCGTTTCCATTATTCATGTACGGTGAGCCAAAATCAAAACATGCATTAATTCAGAAACGTTCAGAAATTAAATTAAAAAAAACTAGTTTCTTCAACTGCATGTAAGGAGCGACATTAAAACTTAAAGTGGACGGAAATCATTTGGTAGATGGAAGAGGTTGTCTCCTCCTCAACACCTCGCTCTTTACGCTACAGTTTATTTATTGTTTTAAAAAGTAGGGTGGTGACAAAAAGTAAAACTTTAGCGTAAAGAGCGGGACGTCGAGGAGGGGACAGCCCCATTCCAATTTTATTAAATTATATTATAGCTTTAAACTATGTTCAGGGTTGTAGGTCGGTGGGAGGGGGTTGCGTGGGAGAACCTTTTCATGGAGGAATTTATCACGAGGGAAGAGAATTTCCATGAAGGGACCAGAGGATTTTCTAGCATTACTTAAAAAAAAAGAGAAAATAAAATAAAAAAGTTTTTTTAGCTGGAAGTAAGGAGCAGCATTAAAAACTAAAACGAATTGAAATTATTACGTATAGAAGAGTGTTCGTCTCCTCCACAATACCTCGTTCTTTGCGCTAAATTATTTTTAGTAATTTCAACTATTTATTCTACGGCCTTTGTGATTAAGGGGTCATTCTTAAAGAATCTGGACGAAATTCAAGCTTTAGTGTAAAGAGCGAGGTATTGACGAGGGGAAGAAACCCTCATATACGTAACAAGAATATACAAATATAGGTGTTCGTTACGTAAGTTAATTCGTAAGTTATGTATATTTATTACTAATAAAAACGTTCGTAAAAAAACTTCTTGTTGCCTTTTTAAGTAACCAAAAATTAGAGGGCAACTAGGCCTCCTCCCCCCATCCATTTTTTATCAAAAATCGTCCGAACAAAAATATGAGATAGCCATTAAGCCAAAAATAAAGTAGTATTTAAATTTTGTTTTAATTATTCATGTGCGGTTAGCCAAAACCAACACATACATTAATTTAAAAACGTTTAGAAATTAAATAAAAAACAAGTTTTTTTAACCGCAAGTAAGGGACGACAAAACTTAAAATGAAAACTTGAACGGAAATTATTCCGTTTACGTCCCCTCCTCGACGCCTCACTCTTTATGCTAAAGTTTTTTATTGTTTTAGAAAGTAGAACTGAATAGATTAGGTTGGAGGACGAGCGTGCGTAGCTGTATTGGCCTCAGGCGGTTTGGTGCTGCGGTGAGTTATTAGTAGTAGTAGTAGTAGTAGTATTAATTGCTGAAAGCACAGCAGTTCATGATTTTACAAGACTGTAATTATTTTTCCAATGTCGTAATAAATAAAAAAGAAAATAGTTTGTAATATAATACATTTTCATTAAAACCCAAGTGAATCAGTAAGCCTTAGACTTTTACAGGGAAGGGAGCAGTAGCCAAACTTTTTTTGGTAGTAATTTTTGTTCGTTCTAAGCATATTCAGTTTAAGCTTCACTTGTTTTAAGATTGAAATATTTATTTGTATTAGTACCTAGTATATTTTTTTGCTATGATTGTTTTTTTTATTTCTGTTTGTTTTTGGGTTTTATTTATTTTTAGTAGTAATTTTTGATTGTTTTGAGTCTGCATTATTACGGGAATGTGTTTCTGCTGGTCTTAAGTTTAATTTGGCGTTTAGTTTTCATTGAAAAACTTCTTTTTCGGGAATTTTTGTTATTAATCTTAAAGAAAACTTGAGTGATGTAGGGGCTAAAATAATGGTTATAGTCTGGGAGAATAAGTCTCAATCTGGCCTTTACATGGAAGAAGGGGAGTGGGCTTTAAATTACCACCTTCTAGACATTTAGGAGAAGGGCCTGCCATGTGTTATTCAAGCATGGTCAAAGGTAGGATGAAATGACGTAGTTGTTACTTTTGAGGGGTGCTTGCCTATTTTGATCTCGACAGAAGGGAGGCACAGATTCTTGTCAACGCGATCCCGAAACTTCTATCATCGGGACATCTATTTGTGGGGGTCGTCGGGCCTTATCAAACTTTATAGAGGTAAGGGCAAGTTTCTCAGTTTAGCCTATCGAAAATCAGGATCCAATTCAAAGTGTTTCGAGGCAAAAGGTCTCTATATATATCTTCAGAAGACAAAAACACAGGAAGTATTTGCTGGATATCAGTCTAATTAAGCTCTAAGTAAAAGTTAATGAGCCATTTTTCCCTTTTTGAAGTCGGAGCACAGATTGAATCTCTGGGGGATGACCATAATCTCTTCTGACTTCAATCTAATCTCGTCAAGACATGACAAAACTTTTTGAAATTCAAATAGTTGTACTTGGAAACAGTTAAATTTGTGAAGAGTGGAAAAATGAAAAATTTGAAGAGTGGTAAATTCTTACCATTGCAACAGCGACGGAACTTTGTCAAAATCCTGGAAAGAGGCGGGGGGCAAAGTTGGAGCCAATTTCCCTAAATCAAGTGAAATGATAGTGAAAACGGAAAAATTGGCCATATTATGCCAGAAAGGTACACTGAAAACTGACTCATTTCTGTGGATGCTTGAATTATGCAGGCTTATCTCAGTTTTGACAAGATTATTGAAGAAAATAAATTTCATCTGGAAGGGCACACTGGGATCTGAGGGGAAAACCAAGATATGGGAGGGGTAGGTTTGCCCAGCCCCATAGTAAATTATACGCCTGAATTACAATATCTGCAAAAATTCGTTGCTGGGTGTTCACCTGGCAGAAAGCAAGAATAGGGTAATTGTTATGGATTTGTCTCTCTGAGTCATTGGAAGGACTGTTTTGTCATAGAAGGGTTTTGAGAAGTAATGGTCGCCAAAAATAAATAAAACTTGACGGGAAACAAGAGCTAGTATCCTAATTTGGGGTTCAAAGCCGATTTTAACTCTCAGGGTAATAGGGAGGGCTTGAGTAGGTTCTTATGAGCAGGACGTCGATCAGAACGTCCTGCCAGATTAAGTTGCAAAAGCGTTTATAACAGTTTATTTACGATAATAGGGGAGGCTGTGGCTCCGAGTAACCAAGGGAATGACAACTACTGGCTAATTATGTGAGAGGGATCTTAAAAGCTTAGAACCTAGATGGATATATCATAAACAAAGATTTGTAAAAATCTTTGGACATTTTTCTGTTCTGACGTTCTTCAAATAAATTTTCAAACCATAGGCAAGAAATCCAGCTAAAAAATTTTTTTTGAAAATCAAGATGAGCAAGCCTCCTCTATAAATCTTCGTTTTTCTCTAGATTATACATCCTGTTTTTGCATATGTGTGATTAGCTCTCTAACACTATCTTTATTATTATTGTATTTATATATGTTTTGTTCTTCCAGGTGATACCTGTTACTATTCAAATTACAGCAGTTCATAAAGGATACTACGAATTCAGATTATGCCCTAATGTAGATCCAAATCGTGACCCACCTCAGGAGTGTTTTGATCAGTTTCCACTTGAATTCGTTGGTGGTACGACTGGTGGAAAATTCTATGTGACTACCCTTCCATCTGGTACTTATAAGGCCCAATTGAAGTTACCGTCTGGTGTTTCTTGCTCTCGTTGCATTATTCAGGTACTTGACATGGTTAAAGTTTCTTTCGGTTTGGAAGCTTTCCAAATAAATTGTTTCGTGTTCATAGAAAAAAATTAATACCTTACAATTGTTTTGTACATTATGGTCTCCTTATCCCATGCACCTAAAGATGCAAGTTTCAAACCAATTAGAACCAAAAAATCTTCATCTAAATTTGGGTCCTCTGATGCACTCCCTACCTCACAAAAAGTGAGAAATTCGTGGCCCAAAGAATGATACCTGAAAGTTTCAGTCTGGTCAAAACATACAGTATTTTATTACCACCTTGAATTAGGCTCTTATTGGTGTAAATTAAATTTCAAACCACGTAGGTGAAAGATTTTTCTCTTTTCTGGGCCCCATTTGTGGGAAAACCAGCATTTGCTTTCAAAAATTTCGTTTATATTGGGTTCTCCTTGGCCAAACGACGTAAGGACAGACGTTTAAACAGTTTGGAAATAAATTTTGTTTAGTCCCCGTTTTTAAAGGCCCGTTTCCCCAGCCCAACTGTTTTTTAACAACAGGGTCTCAATGCCCCGGGGACTTACGAGTGCAGGCTTCAAACCTATGAGTGCAAACAAAATTTATTTTCAAATATCAAATCCTCTAGATCCTTTACAAGAAATGTGATTTACCCTTTACCCTTGCAACGAAACCTGAAAGTCTCAAATTCATCGAAAAATTTCCGACAGAGAATATTATGTCGGATTTTGGTGCCCATTTGTGGGTACCCGTGCCACTAAACTTAAATATGTTTCACATTAAGATACCCTTGGCCATGGCTTAGAGATTTAACTTTCAAGCTAATTGGATAAAACAATTTTTGGGGCCTATTTTTGAATAAACCATAATAGGTTTTTGCATTGGAGCTCCCATGGTCCACGACTCATGGAGACCAATTTGTTTGATTTTTAAACATTTTTAAACAAAGCTATAATTTTTCTCATTTTTTTATTAACAGGCCCCTGGTCTAAGAACTTAAACATGCAAATGTTAAGCAGCTCAGAGAAAAATCTTTTTGTCCTTTTTGGACCTAATTTGGCTCCTTTAGGACGTCTCTTGGCAACAAACCAAAGTTTTCTTTTCAAATATTCCTTGTGTTTTGGGTTCCCCTTAGCCCAATATTTTAAGGATATACGTTTCAAGCCGACTGCGAAATATTTGTCTGGGTTCTACATTTGGTGGACCCTAGTCTTCAATCATTTTTTTTTTTTTACAACTGGGTCTCCTGTACCCAGGGACTTACCCGTGTGCCAAGGGACTAGGAGCTTCAAGCGAATCAGAACAAAAAAGTTGTTCCACCAAGTCTTAGGCCTCCTAACACCTTTTAACCTCATCCAAATTTGTGATGTTGCCTTGACCCAGAACACAATTCCTGATAGTTTTAAATTTGTCGAAAAATTTATTTTATGAACTATTTTTGGGCTCCATTTGTGGTGGGCCAACGCCCGTAACCTTAGTTTTTATTTTACAACCATTTTGTAAAGTTGTTGAGCCCCATTTTTGGGCATCTAATTTTTTCATATCTCTTTCCTTAGTCCAAAATTTTACATGCAAAAGTTTCTAGCCAATCGAAAAAAAAGGTTATGGGGTCAATTTAAGAGTACCAATGCCCTGTACGTTTTTTTCAATTTTTTGTACCAAATTGTTCTTTTAGCCCAGTGACATAAAGTTATCAAGCCGTGCAAGTAATGCAAGTTTCAAGCCGTTTGTCAAAACAGACCCTTTCGAGGTCGTTAGAAAAAATATGGTCTTTTTATGGCCTGATGTAAGGCAAGTCAGATTTTTTCCATCTTTATGTGCTTTATAGTTTTAAGTGACCAAAAAAATTGGAGGGCACCTAGGCCCCCTCCCACGCTCATTTTTTCTCCAAAATCAACGGATCAAAATTTTGAGATAGCCATTTTGTTCCGCATAGTCAAAAACCATAATAACTATGTCTTTGGGAATGACTTACTCTCCCACAGTCCCTGGGGGAGGGGCCGCAAGTTACAAACTTCGGCCAGTGTTTACATATAATAATGGTTACTGGGAAGTGTACAGCGCTTTCAGGGGATTTTTTTTGGTTTTGGGGGTGGTGTTGAGGGGTGGGAGCTATGTGGGAGGATCTTTCCTTGGAGAAATATGTCATGGGGGAACAGAAATTCAATGAAAAGGGCGCAGGATTTTCTAAAATTACTATAAAAAAAAACAATGAAAAAATAAACTTGGAAAAGTTTTTTTCAATTGAAACTAAGGAGTAGCATTGAAACTTAAAACGAACAGAGATTATTACGCATATGAGGGGTTCTAAAAATACTTTAGCATAAAGAGCGAGGTATTTAGGAGGAGATAAATACCTCG
Organism: Artemia franciscana; assembly: GCF_032884065.1. Lineage (NCBI taxonomy): Eukaryota > Metazoa > Arthropoda > Branchiopoda > Anostraca > Artemiidae > Artemia > Artemia franciscana. The sequence goes on from NC_088877.1 coordinate 16,054,023, forward strand.
CTCTTTATGCTATAGTATTTTTAGTAATTGCAACTATTTATTCTACGGCCTTTCGGATTCAGGGGTCATTCTTAAAGAATTGGGACAATACTTACGATTTAGGGCAAAGAGCGAGGTATTAACGAGGGTACAAACCCCCTCATATACATAATACAAATTTAAGAATATAAAAGTTTGTTAAGTAAGCTAATTCTTAAGTTACGTATATTTTTACTAATAAAAACATTCGTTAAAAATTAAAATTTATAGTTGCCTTTTTATGTCACCGAAAAATTACAGGGCAACTAGGCTTTCCCCACCCCTTATTTCTCAAAATCGTCTGATCAAAACTAAGAGAAAGCCATTTAGTCAAAAAAGGAATTAATATGTAAATTTCATTTTAATAATTTTATGTGTGGAGAGCCAATATCAACATGCATTAATACAAAAACGTTCAGGAATTATATAAAAAAAACTAGTTTTTTTAACTGAAAGTAAGGAGCGACATTAAAACTTAAAACGAACAGAAATTACTCCGTATATGAAATGGGTTGTCCCCTCCGCAATCCTTTGCTCTTTACGCTAAAGTTTGACTGTTTGCCACAATTCTGCTTTTTAAAACAATTAAAAACTTTAGCGTAAAGAGCAAGGGATTGCGGAGGGGACAACCCATTTCATATACGGAGTAATTTCTGTTCGTTTTAAGTTTTAATGTCGCTCCTTACTTTCAGTTTAAAAAAAAAACCAGTTTCTTTATGTAATAATACTTAAGAATCTGTTTTTTTACAAAAGCTATTTTGAGCAGTATATTTGCAAAGACAACTAGTGTCAGTCTCTTTTATGATAAATATTTACCCTATTGTCTAAAATAAATTGCTCAAATACCTAGTCTCGATTTGGAGAACCAGAATTTAAGTTTTAGCCATTGGCCACGCTTTTATTTTCGCAGAATCATGACTAGATTATCAATTAATTCTAGAATCACTGAAATCACAGTCTGTGAACCGCTGGTCTAGTTCACCCAAACTTATATTTGTTTTTCTAATATCAGCTTCTGATTTAATGTGCCACCATTGCACTTTATTATACAATTATTTATATTTTCTTCTTTAGTGGAACTATATAACAGGAAATAGATGGGGTATCTGCGAAGGAGGAAAAGGACAATTAGGATGTGGACCTCAGGAAATGTTTCGAGCATGTGCTGACGTTTCGATATTACCAAGGTTTGTTAGAATTCATTTACTTACAGGTTATATAGCTTTTAAGTATTTATAAGTGTGGATTTTTTTTGTATCTCTCGCTGAGGGGTCAAAAGGAGAAAATGCTTACCATAAAATAATAAAAAAAATAATATTTATTTTTTAAGCTATGCCTAATTTTGCCCTTGTGTAATCTGACACTAGGGCCAACAATATGTAGAATTTCGGGAGAAGGGTCATTCAGAGACGTAATTTACTACGGAAAGGGGGAAGCAACTGCCCCTCCCAAATGTCGATTGCACCCTTATAGAACCCAGTTTGCCCCCCAGATGAAGTTTACTTTCTTCGAAAATCTTGTCAGAACTAAGATAAACCTGCATAATTCAAGCATCAACAGGAACAGATCAGTTTTTAGTACATATTTTCCTTTATAATACTAAATAATTCATTTATGGTACCAAATGGTACCAATGGTACCACTTCGCCCCCTCCCCCAGGATTTTGAAGAAATTACACCTATGGAGGCATTCGAATAGAAATCGGAAACTCTAGAGCGCTTTTTAATTAACAAAAGAGATAGCACACAGCGAAGTTTCATTTTCTGCAATTATGTGGAGAAAGAAAATATAGTTATCAAGTGCGAGTTCATAATATTTTAACAACATCCGATGTTCCAACATCCAGTTGTCGATACTTTCCTCCTTATTCCGTCAGCACTCCCTGAAAGCTCCAACTTGATACCCCAAGATGCTCCGAATGTGTTGCAAATCTACAATTTTGATTACTTGGCAATAAACGATGGCTTTTGACAGGGGCGGATCCAGGATTTTTCTTAGCGGGGGCGCATAATAGGTTGCTTCAATAAACTTGCGAACAAACAAATCCAAGCAATTTAAAGGGAACCTCGACAATTAAGCGTCGTAGGTAGGTAGTATGGTCATAAATTAATCTAAAATGTGGTCTGGGTTAAAGTTCTAATAAGTCTGTTGAAATTAAAATGATGTAAAAATACGGATACAAAAATAGTAAGTTATAAAAAAAAAGCTGTTCACCATCTGTAAAAAAATTTGATATCTAACATTTTCTGCATAATTTTTCGCCTTTGCACCTCTGACCATTATAGCGAGTGAGCTAAGCTTTGTATTGTCAAAGAAATTACTCTTGAACCATATTTTGGGGCCATTTATTCATTTTAACTATTGTATAGGTCAAACTATTTAACATGTCGCCTAACCTTATCGCATCACTCAGTAATTAAGATAATAATGAAGAGTAGGAAATAAGGATTAAGATACAACTTGTATACTCGTAAAAGATGTATTAAACATTAAGTATTAGTTCGTTTAGGGTTGTAGCAAAAAAAAGAACAAAAAGATAGAAATACATAGAATTCATTTGAAACGATGGTTTTAACTATAGGCAACAAAGCATTAACTTAAAATTCTCACTATTTTTTAATAGCGTTTTAATAAAGAGTGTCAACTTGGACGAAATCTCAAAAATTTGCTAATCAAAATTTCACTTTTCAAAACAATGTAGCGTATCTTTCCACTTTTAAAAGCTTGATATATTTTGTTTAAATTATAGAAATCACTATTGCATAAGAAAAAGTCTATTTCTTTATTTCTGTTCCTGCCATATCTATTTATTACCCGGTCGATGTTTACCTCAATATTTCGGTGAACGTTTATGATGGCTAGTCCTGTTAATTTAGTGCCCTGTTAGTTTGGAGCCCTTCGCTAGTACTTCCTCTTCTATTCATCCTAAAACATTCGAATAAAGACAAAAATACTTTAGAAAAATATGAACTCTAATAAGGATTTATTTAAGTATGTGCTTCAAACTAAGTATATGAGTCGAAATATCCTTAAAAAGCAAATAATTATGTGTTTTTGTTATTTTTGTATTTGATAGGTATAGATTGGTGATTTCAATTCTCAGGGTTTCAAGCTTCGGTAGATTTCTAATCAATTTTGTTTTAATTTTGTGATTTTCATATATTCAATTATAAACAATTTTTCAAAAATCTAGTCAAACAGTTCGTGGTAACGAACTGTAGTAAGGAGCGTTACATCAAAAGAATCACATTTTAATGTTGCTTTTCCTCCTCAACACCCCGCTCTTTACGCCAAAGTTTTTCACTGTTTTAAAAAGTAGAGTTAAGAGAAATTGTCAAACTTTAGCGTAAAGAGCGGGGCGTTCAGGAGGAAAAGCCCCCTTCATATACGGAGCAATTTTTGTTCGTTTTAAGTTTTAATGTCGCTCCTTACTTTCATTTAAAAAAAAACTTTTTTCAATTATCTTAAAAGATTACTCCGACCTTTGAAGGAGTATTTAGACTCGTACACTTAGTTTTAAGTGTATACTTATACGAACCTTTGTTAAAGTTCAAATATTTCTAAAACCTTTGCCTTTATTTTAATGTTTTAGGATGAACAGAGGAGGCGATATGTCATATAACGGAAAGCTTTAATTAGATGGAAATAGGCAGTAAAGTGGTCACCATTAGTAACCGAAATCCAAAATTTAAGCTGAAAATATTTTTGCACTTCTGATAGTGCACTTCACGCGCTTTTCTTTAGCTTTATTTTGTGCTTAATCTGGTCCCGGAAACTTTTGGTAAGTTTCACGGTCTCAGAAGTCCTGTTCAAGAGCATGATCCAAAAAGATCTGATAACTGGGTTGTGGATATTGAAAGTAGTGTGAGATCTGGTTTTACCTTCAAGTATCTTGGGCCTTCCGTACAGAATTCGCTTTCAGCGAATATTAGGGCGGCTGAGCACCTCCCACAGTTAAAAAAAAAAACGTTAAAGGAGTATTTCTTGGGGAATTAGTTTTTTCAGTTTTTTTTTAGTTTTTCTTTTTTTTTGGGGGGGGAATGGGGGGTGTGATTGGGCTACGGTTATAGAGGAAGGAGTGGCTTGAAGGGTTTGGGGTGGATGGGGTTGTATTTTGATGGTGGTTTTTACCCTGGGGGTGTTTGAGAGAAGGTGATTGTCTTTTCTTTCTTTTTTGTTATTATTATTATTTTAATTAGTCCAGGATGCTTCTAGGAATGTTTATGTAGTTTTATTATTATTATAGTGAAATAATTTATTACGATATATATAATTTATTAGGATGTCTTTAGGAATGTTTATATAGTTAATCGCTATCCGTTAGCAAAATTAAAATTTTTCCCTAGCATAGTGTTTTATGTCTGTAATAGTTTATGTTTTTGTTTATTATGTTGATAGTCAAGTCAAAAAGTCAGAGTCAAACATTTACTTTCTATTATACAAATCCCCTAAAAAACAACAATGTTCTAAAAACACGCCGCTTCGCAAAAAAAGCAAAGCCAATTTTTATGACAGCCAAAAAGAGCAAAGATATCAATTTCTTCGCCTCTGTGCCATAGAAAAACTCGAAAACAAACTTTTAACAGTAAAAGTAGTTTAAATATTAAATCTTTTCTGCCTCGTTGTGACAGCACAATCCTGAAATATCATTTCGATAGCCTAAAAAGTTCGGATTTTAAATTTCCCCTCCTTGTTGTTACGAAATGAAGACGTCTGCCTCCCAGTTGGCTTTTGTGGCAATAAGGACATATTCCCTTGATAAATCTACATTTAATTAGGTACTTTTAGGCAGTATGCGTCATCAGTAAAATGTGATAGAGACCACACAAAGTAACTGAAACTTTGTTTCAAGCTTGTTCGCAAAAAGACACTCGTCTTAAAAAGATACTTGTCTGGTGTTAAGAGAAGTGTCTTAACAATTAAAAACTTATAAATAACTCAACTGTTAAAAACCAATTACAAAAAAAAAAATCATCCCGCTGCCAACCCGAACAAGCGGTCCCAACCCCAAATCAGTCGTTACGTTAAGAGGGGATGCCCCCTGCGCCCCCGCCTGGATCCGCCACTGGGTTTTGATTGACATTGACAATAAGTTGAGCATGAATTTCAGCTTCCCTAAATGCTCGTGCTGCAAAAACGTTTGGTGGATCAAAGATCACTAACATTGAATTACGTTTTTATTAGTGCCAATGTCTAAGTTTATGAACTGAATCAATCACCTTGCCTGACACTCATTGAGATAGGCCCAATTTGACTGTAGACGCTTGTTTGCCTGTCATTCCATGCAAATTAATAGTCCTGTATCAATTCTAAATTCTTGGATCAACCTTCAAAAGACCACAGGTAGGCGTACCTTTTTTACCTCTCATTTCAGGCAATCTAACGGTCTTGTGTCAATATTAAATTCTTTGTCAACCTGCCTGAGACTCTAGGCGGGCGTGCCTTTCTTAAAGATAACAATCAAGTATTGGTACAATAAGAGAGTCATGCTTACTCCCACTGTTTGCCCGTGCCATTTAACCAAACACTTGGAAAACTATAGATTCTACGACTATCTTAGTTCTATGACTATATGCATTAGTTCTGCTGCCCTAGGAATGACGCATGGACTACTTATTAACAAATGAACTAACTTCATTTTTATATAATCCTAATAAGGGGGTTAATGCCAGATTTACCTCTCACTCAATCGGACTATCTGTCTTGACTTTTCTACAATTAGTGAAATCTTTAAGCCCATTATCCTCCTCTCAACTCAAAATTGGAGGTCTCCTTGTTCCAATCTTTTCCTTTCTTTCCACAACAGAGCTTCAAAGTTTCTACATTATTACCCAAACCTCGCATAAAATACTGCAAATATTCTGTTTCGACGATCTGATAGGTCCAACTCTACCCTTCTTGCTGGTTCAAAGGTTTTTCAGATGAGGTTTTATGATAGGCTGGATAAACATAGTAACTTTCAACGTCCACTAACTTCTTCCCTCCCCTTCCTAAAGACTTCCTGAAAATTTCAACGTGATACCCTAAGCCATTCCCGAAATATTACAAATACACCATTTTGACAACCCTGAAAGGTCTTTCGAAGCACCCTGCTAATTAAGTTTGCCGTGAGTAGATCCTGCAGAGAGAGCAGAGAGTAGTTGCAAAACTGTTTTGGTAGAAGAGACATAAATTGTGTACCTCTTAACCTCCCCCAACCAAAAAAATATAAGAAAACATCTGTTTCCAATATAATATACACATTCTTTGATGCACACAGCGTTTTTGTTTTACCTCCAACCTCTCCCTTAAGTCAGATTTGAGATGCAATTAACCCCACAATAAGACTCCTGTAAAGTTTCCACTTTATACCTAATATTCAACCGACACCCCTCCCACCCTAAGTATTCCCCAAAAGATTTTTTAACACCCTTAGGTGTCCCTGAGATATTGCAGATACGCCTTTTCGACCAGAACCTTTCAAAGGGGGACTGGGTGGTGACCAAAGCAAGCTGCTCCTGGTAACGTGGCTGTTGTTGCCATCGTCTTCCATTTTGACAATCTGGATGCACGTAGTACCTTTTATTTGGATAAATTTTTCTTTGACGTTCCCTGAACGTGTTAACTGAATACCTCTAACCGTATCTGAGGTATTTAACATACAGCCTTTTGACAACCTGGATGCACCTGTTGTCATTTGATTTAGTTCAACATCCATCTCAAATTTCTCAAAAAGTCTCAACTTAATACTCTTAGCTGCTCCAGTGATGTGGTAGGTAGGGCTTTTTAACCGGCTGGATACAAATACTATCTTTTGATTTAGTTTATTATCCCCTCATTATTCCTTGAAAATTTCAACCTAGTAGACTTGGCTGTATTATTTTGTATTACATGACACTAAGATATTGTATGTACGCAATTTTGGCAACCTGAATACACGTAGTACCATTTGATTTAGTTAAACACTTCCCTAAGTATCCCTAAAAGTTTCAACTTGATTCCCATAGCCGATTAATAGATATTTTAAATATGCCATTCTGATAACACATAGCAGAAATGCAACTTTGACAACATGATACGCAACCGTTTCAGTCATTCCGGAGACGTTATACATACTGTACTTTGATAACCTGGATAGTCTCTTTTGATATAGTTCAACATTCCCCTCAACACTCTTAAAGTGTTTCAACTTAATACCTTTAACCGTACCACAGACATAGCAGGTAGAGCTTTTGACATCCTTTCAAACACATGGAATCTTCTGAATTAGTTCATTATCTTCCTCAACACTCCCTGCAAGTTTCAACCTAATACCCTTAACTGATCCTAAGATGTTGCAGATATGCTATTGACAACCTGGAAGCATGCAATGTCCTTTTGATCTAATTCTATATTTCCCTAAGTATCCCTTGAAATTTTCAACTTATACCTTTAGCCCTTCTTGAGATTTTGTAGATACGCCAATTTTATAACCCGAATACACATACTGACTTTTGATTGAATTCTACATTTCCATCAACATTCTATGAAATTCTATGAAAGTATCAACATAATGCCCGTTCTTGAGCTATTGCCGATATACTGTTTTGACTGCCTGAATTGTCTTTTGATTTTTTTTTTTCACAGTCTAATTGGCATTGTCCAAAATAAAAAAAATTATTAAGGGATGTTGCCCTTCCATCACTTTCAACTCTTAAATAGGCGCTAAAACTTTTAGTTTTCAATCGAATGATCCCATCCGAAGTTTTTACGACCACACCTTCCAAACTAAATGACGGTTTACTACGGGCCACGCTAGAGAAGGTTCTTTTAACTCCTATGTTAATGCATTTGACACCGATTTTGTACAGATATGTATAAATGTGCATCAGCTATGATGAAAGAAGGCTGGTGGATCCTTACGTCCACGGGAAGAGTATACATGAAGCATCAAAAAGTGTTATACGCCCATTGTTTTAACTTTGCGTGAGCCTGAATACAAAATTCGATTTAGGTCCGGGGGGAGGGGGGATTAATCTATAGCATCGGTCCATTACCAGGAATATTTTTGGACAATCCTGTAATGTGGTTGCTGTTGGGTTGAATCTTCTAATTGTAGAAATACTTGCTGTAAGAATAAAAGATTACATTCATATGCTTACCGGGATGAAAGGTAAGGTGAGTGGGTAAGGTGAGGTGAGTGGGGCATCCTGAGTGCTACAAAGAATTTATCCAGGAGGGAGGAATCAAGTGCTACCAATAACTTTATTTTACCCAATTCAAATATGAAAATTTTACCCAATCCTTTTTATATACATTTTCAATGTCTTCTTGTTTCACCTAGGGTATTATCCGGCTCGCCCCATTGCCGTCATCCATAGGAGATACACATATCTAGAAAGTTTTTTTTCTTAGTGAACCCGCCCTAAAACCCGTTAAAGTAATGTCCATTTAACTCATTTCAAATACTTCAGATCCCCAGCCCCTCCAATTAAATATTTGGAGAGGTGCATACTGCCATGGGTGGTTATTGTTACCAAAGCTAAAGTTTAAATTTTGTCCGAATTCTTTAAAAACGACTCCTGAAGCACAGGGGTCGTTTAATTAGAATAATAAGTACTTTTTTATTAATAGTGCCGAAAAACTATAGCGTGAAGAGCGAAGTGTTGAGGAGGGGGCAACCCCCCCCCCTCATATACGTAATAATTTCTGTTCCTTTTAAGTTTTAATGTTGCTCCTTATTTTCAGTTGAAAAAAAAACTTTTTCTAAAGGCAATGGAAAAAGTGTGTCAATTAAAGTAAAAGTATATAGAATGAAAAAAAGTAAGTAATTACAAAAAATACACAAAACAATAGCCTAAAGCCATTATTATATGCTCTTTGGACTATTATGAACAAAATGACTATCTCGCAATTTTGATTGGATCAGTTTTGGGGAAAACAAGTTGTCAGTGAGGGGGAGGGCTTGTGGTCCTATTTCAATTTTGACTCTTAAAATGGACTTGAACTACACATTTCAAATCAAATGAGCTTCCTCTAAAGTTTAAACAATCACACCTTCCATAAAAATTTATATACCTCCGGGTATAACTTATAATTCTTGCCCCCAGACTCTTGGGAGTTGTGTTAATCACAAAAGCCTTACTATGTGGTCTTTGAGTTACTTTTGAACCGCCTATCTCAAAATTTTAGTAATAATGCACATCGAAAAACATACATTTCTTAATATAATAGCTTGATAGTTGTAATATATATTTATCAGTTATTAATCTTATTTTGGTACAAACATATCTTGTCTTGCGTTTTTTAAACAAAAATATCTGTTTTGTGTTCACTTCCCGTCAATTCTAATACTTTCATCCTACGACCTTAAACGACTAAATACATTTAAAATGTTTCAACTTTTTTTTGCTTTAATTAATAAAAACTATTGAAATTTTAAGGAATACACATCAATATTTGTATAATAAATTGATAATTCGCAGCCATTTTTTCAGTAAAGTGCAAATTATGTTCTGGTCTTGATAAGGTAGGAAGTTGTCAAAGACACAATTTCCAGACCTTTCAACTACGCTGAACAAAATCCCCATGTCAAAATTTGAGTTAGATGTGTTTGGGAAGTGATGGGCGTGAGGGGGGTGCTGCCTTTCAATCACTTTTGGCTAATAAGAAAGGCACTATCCCTTTCAATTTCCAATCGAATGAGCCTTTTATGAAGTTCCGGGACATCTAACGGCCATCTAATCCGATGCATTCCGGGAAAATACGATTTGTGGGGGAGGGGGGTTTCCAAATTCAGTCACTCTCAATTTTAAAAAGGACTTTAGAGTTTCCGATTACCAATCAAAGGAGCTCTCTCCGACGTTTATAGATCACCCTTTTTATATAAACCTTATTTACCGCCAGGGCACAACTTACAACCCTTGCCCTTAGGGCTCTTGGGGGGGGGATCCTTAAATACATATTTTCTGAGCCTTTTTAAGTACGTTCGACAAAATGGCCATCACAAAATTTAGATTTTCTGTGTCTGGGAAAATGGTGGATGCGAGAGGAGGTTAGTTGCCCTCCAATCACTTTCGACCATCAAAAGGGCACTAGGCATTTCATTATCCAACAGAATGAGCTCTTTTTGAAGTTTCTACGACAACAAATGATCTTATCTAAATTTCTAATAAATGCATTTTGGAGAAATGCGAGGTGTGGGAGGGGGGTATCCACCCTCTGATCCCTCTGAATCTTAAAAAGGCGAATACAACTTCTGATTACATGTCCAATGAGCCCCCCTCCGAAGTTTTCGCGATCACCCTGTCTATTCATACGCCATATGCCCCCAGGACATAGCTTACAGCTCTTGCCCTGAGCGCTCTGGGCGGGGGTTATCATCCTCAAATACAATTTCTGGACCTTTCAATTACGTTGAACAAAATGGCTATCTCAAAATTTTGATTGGATGTGTGTTTCGGGAAATGGTGGAAATGAGAGGAGGGTTAGTTGTCCTTCAATCACTTCCGACTATTAAAAAATAGTTTAAAATTTTTTTAACTATTAAAAAATAAATTTCCTATCAGAAAGGTTTTGGGAAATGCGAGGTGTATGTGTGTGGGGGGTTATCCACCCTCTGATCACTCTGAATCTTTTAAAGGGCACTAGAACTTCTAATTACTAGTCCAATGAGCCTCCCTCCAAAGTTTTTGTGATCACCCTATCTATACATACCTCATATGCCCCCAGGACATAGCTTACAGCTCTTACTCCGAACTCTAGGGGCGGTGGTTATCATCCTCAAATACATAATCTCAGGACCTGTCAATTACGTTGAACAAAATGACTATCTCAAAATTTTGATTGGATATGTTTAGAGAAATGGTGGGCGTGGAAGGGGAGTTAGTTGCCCTCCATTTCGACTATTATTTCAAATCGAAGAGCCCTTTCAGAAGTTTCTACGACAACTTCTTCGACTCAAAGTACCCTGGCCTAGACTAAAAAAAAAATACCATTATGCGCTCATCGCTCTTTATACACGCGGCGCTATTGCGCGTTTTATTTCTTCTAATCTTAAGTTTAATATGGCCTTTACTTTTCTTTGAAAAACTTTTTTTCGTGATTTTTTTATAAAAAACTAATTTGACTCCACACCCATTCAAATTAATCTTACTCACATCAACCATCCTCAAATCAGCAACATACAAGAAGATGTAGTTCAGCACTTTTTGATAGGAAGTGATAAAAGTTGACTCGAACAAAATTCTCTTTATACAATGATTAATTCTATTGTAAGTATTTCATTCTTACTTTATTCTGCTTGAATGCCTAACTATCGCTCCTCTGTTCCTTCAAAAACCATTTTTTTTCCTTTTGTCTTATATACTTCGAATTAGCGAAACTTTTCATGCCCAGGGCCCGAGCACATTTGAATCTCATGATTGCAGCAATATTTGCAATCTAATACAGATAAAACCATTGCCCTTATTACCAAAAGCATAAAAACATGTTTTACAAAAAAACTTTGTCTTATAAGAGAAATTTGCCATTAATGCTGTTTCAGTAATGGTAGCTGTGATTTAGATTCATCTTGATAGTAAAAGTTGATTGCAGACACAAATTTATGGAAACTTTTAAAAAGAGCCGAAAACGCTGATAAGTCTCCTTTTTTTATATTTTTCCAGTACATATAGGGCATCAGAATACTTGTTTGTGAAGCATGGTTAAATAATTCCCGATATAGACCATACAAAGTTACCTATTTACATAAATTTCCCGAACGGGCTCATTTACTTGCTTTCAGCAGAAATCAGGGAAAAGATCGTTGACGAGATCTTGGATTCAGTTTTTTCTTCTGTGATCGTGGAGACACCAGATGTATTCATCTTACGATAAATTCACGATCCTAGTCCGCACTGTCAGCTCAGAGAGGGCACCTAGAGGGACACTATTAGATTTTACTGGGGCTGATTTCAAAAACTGTGCAGGATATGGCAGAAAGTCCAACCTCAAGTTCCACTTAATTCTGTCTGATTTATGTTTACGAATACATTTTTTTTCTTTCTTTTTTTTTAGATATCTTAATGAGTATAAGCAGATTATCCAGCGAAGAACCTCAAACATTTGTTTGTTTAGTCACAACAGAAAAGGCAGCCTTTTGCATCCAGGCTTCTACCACTTCCAAGAAAAAAGGACCCTAGTTAAGGTGTTTCACTGACATGATTTGTGAAATCTTATGACTATGTAAAACTTTTTAGAATTTTTTCTTAATACTTTCAGCCCAACAAGTTAAGCTACTGGGGCAAGATAACTATTAAGAGTACTTGTAAAAAAAAATCTTATAAGAATTTAAAGGTAATGCGTAACACCGTATACTCGTAGTCAGTAAGATACAATTTATAGTACTATGTAGCCGGTGAGAGAAAAGTAAAGATACAATTTTTAGGGACCAAGTTGAAAAGAACATAGTGCCATTCACGAAGACCGGAGCTATAAACTTCCGATAAGCCATCCCAACCCGTGTAGCGATCTAGTGCTAGTCTGCTGTCAATTTTTATGTCATTTTAAGCATTACTACGTCTATAAAAAAAATTAACAAGCATTTATTTTACGATGCAAAATAGACTGCGTTTTCTTTTCATTTCAGAGGAGCTGGACCTGCTTTAACTCAGCCTCTAGTCACTCCCCTTCCATTTACTCCTTCATCCGAAGCGTGGACACAGCCACAGATGCCAGTGACCCCGGCTACACCTAATATGACCTTATCTTTCACCACAGAGAGTATGTCAGGATTTGCCGTGACAGAACAACCTATACAAACAACAGTATTTCCACCGTTTACCGAAAAAGTGCCTACCGGACCTGTGATATCTAGATTTCCAGCTGGGCCAGAATCAGTTACGGTAGCCGCTCCTTCTATAGTAGAAACTGCACCTCCAATCGATATGATTACACCCATTGGTTCATTTGGCATGACACCAGTCCCAAGGTTTGAAATGACAACAGGAACAGCATTGATAGAAACTGCAACCCCAACAGACGTCCCCGTAACTGTTCCTAGTACACTTCGCCCTGCACCGATAGATATATTAACAAGAAAGCCAATTGTAGCCTTCTCACGGCCTGAAATGATGTCTAACATGTCCAGGCCTGCTATTCAATTACCTGGAGCACCATTCCCCCAAGCTACAACCGAAGAATCAATACCAACAGGTACAAATCTCTTTTTTCTTTCCAGTAGAATTTCAGAAGCAGGAGTGAATGTAAGGTTTTTCATATTAATTAGAATATTTTAGTTTGAAAAGAGAAATAATCCCTTTTCAACGAGGTGGTAAAATAATTCTAAAATGTTTTCTTTTTCTTTTGACATAAAAACCGTATTATTGTCTGCGTAAATGTTCATGAAATTCGTTGCTTTTCACAATTCACAATCATAGTGGATACAGTGGTGATAGCCAATTTAAAAGCTTATAATAAAACTCGTCACGTAGCATATAAAACTCAAATATCATGGGAGGGCAGACCTCGATAAGGTAAAGGAGGTAAACGATACGGCATTAGACTTTACAGTCCGTACCGGCGGTGCTGATCTCCGTTTCTTGGCCCTTCAGCCAGGAAGTGCAATGGGGGGTTGGGGGGCAGCCATCCTGTGCTTTCGCACACCCTTCCTGTTTACCTTCCCCAGATTTCTCCAGGTACCCATTTGGAGCTGGGTTGACTCTGGCTAAGCTTACAGAGTCACACCACTGACCCCCGTCCCAAACTGAAGAATTGGGTACACTGGGATTCGAAACCGCGTCCTCTCAGACAAGGGATCCCGAATCCAGCGCACCAACCCACTCGGCCAGGCAGACCTCGATAAAACCCTTTTGAAGAGTTAAGAATGTAATTCAAACCTTACAGCAATTATTATCTTCCTCATCTCAAATATTAAAGTTTTTTTCGCCTTCCCAATAGCCCATGGGATCTGATCGTAACTATAACTTAACTTCCTTTCTTTTTTTAAGGCTTGCGCTAATGATTCCCATTGTTAAAGAGCCCGCCGGGGCCATATTTGATTCACAATTCTTATTTTTATTTAGTTGAGGTACTTCAAACGTATCATCCTTCTTATGAAATCGTTTCTTTTTATTCTTCTCTTTTTCGAGTGCCAGTTAAAATTTATAGAGTCACTTTCGACAGAATAGATTTTGAAGATAAATAAAACTACTTCCAGTGGGATGCAAGAAAAAAAATATTCACTGGCTTTTGTGATTTTAGTTTTTTGAGATGAGCACATCTGTTTTATCTTATTTTACGGGAGATTTTGTGTTTTTTTTGTTTTTTTACATATCAGCTTAAATTGTCTATGATTTATTATGGTGCAATTAAGAGAAATAAGCCTTCGTGCTTGTACGTCTTCATGCTGGTCTAAGTAGACTTCTGTTTGTGTGGCTCACATTTTAAATTATTTGTTCAATTATTATTCACAATCTTAATATCCATCCATAATATAATGCAAAGCGAAGCAATGGTGAAGTAGGGGGACTATCAGATTTAATTCCACCCCTGAAATCTGAACAAAGACGCCAAAATTGTTGCTCTTTCGCTATTTAACGCTATAAACACAAAGAAAATGTTTTCTAGGATTAGACACTCAACCCCTTCAGTAAAAATTCTGGATGGGAGCTTTGTAGAAATTTTACTATTTGTCTAAATTATAAGGTAAAAAGCCTCAAAGGATTTTAGTTGTCTTCTAATATGGGTCTTTCAAGAAAGGCCATCTTTTCACCGCTATCTTAGAGTTGTTCAAAGGCTGTCTTTTTGGATTTTGACAACTATACACAGGTTAAAATTTCTGACAATATATATATCAGAGCTAATGTAAAGAATAGATCTTTTCGTAACCCAAAATGTACATAACACCTTAAACTAGAAAGTTTCTAAATGGATGTGCAGTGAAACACCATATATAAAAATTGGGTACCATGGCTAATTTCGTCTAAGGCAGGAAATTAAGAAAGCTAATCTTGAGCTCTTTCGTGTACCTTTAGTATACAACCGCATCTCGGATCAACCGCATCTCGGATACAACCGTATCCGATACTGTATCCGTATCTCGGATACAACCGCATTCCGAACACGAATGTGACCATTTCGAGCAATGACTCCATATGGATCTAAGGTGACATCGGTAAACGATGGTGCCACAGGCTGGACCATTGTAGAAACGAATTGAAGTTAAGTTTAAGTCCCACTTCTTACCTCTTTTAATTTTTGAGCTGTGAGCTATTTATTTTTTTCAGGAGGAGGGCTAGAAAAAATATTGCCGTTTAATTTTTGAAATTTCTGTTGGTAGAAATTCTGACATTATAGAGGATAATTGAGGCTATAATACTTAAAGGGTATGTAAATATTTTTCCAAAGATTTTTCTTTGCCTTTCTGTATGTTTTCAATTAAAAATTAAAGGAAATATTGTGCGAGAAATTAATATTTGTAGTCCTGAAGCTTAAGCGAACACTTTTTTCTTTATGTTGATACGCCTGCAATTCTCAATTAAAATTCAGGACTTCTTAACTGAGGCAAAGACCCCTACAACTACAAATTCATTTTATTTCCTTTCTAAGAAATCATAATAGAGACGTAAAGCAAGTTTTTTATTCCCAGTCATGATGTCTATTTGACAAGAAGCAATATTTTTTCCCGGGTTAGCATTAAGTAGCCAAGAAGCTATGGTAACTGGTAGCTAACTGCAAATAAAGAAAAATCTTGTAATAATTTAAAATGACGCTAAATTCCAAAAGCACTGTGACTAATAATGAAGAAGAAGTTGATTTATATCAAAGATGGCAAACTTAGGTTCAAAGGTTATACTTACTCCAGCCAAGGTCTTACTATTTAAACGTTTCTCCTCTAAGCATAAAATAAGGGCCACTGTTTTTATCTTTCGTGTGTTCGTGTGTTTTGTGCGTTCACAAACACACTCCACTCAGATCTTTATGCTACCGTGTTATTTGTTTTTTGTTATGTTGCCTACTTATCCGATTTCAGTCTTATAAAACATTTTTTTTCAATTTTTGTAGCTCAGCCACATATGCCAACCGGTGCCCCATTTCCTCCCGGGTTTGTAGCCCCTGAATCTCGACCTGGAGGACGTTGTTTTCCTACTGGTGTTTTTGGTCAAGTGCTAGGCGCAGTCGACTGGTGTAAACGGAATTGTCGGCGTGGATTTTGCCCAAGCCAATTTTGTCGTTGCCAATAGTTTCTAGAGATGATACATGTTTATTTTTTGTCATTGTTATAGTTTATTTTTATTTTACGAATTATTAAACCAAATTATTAATACAGAATTAGCAGCTTTGCTATGTAATGATATGATTTGTTGAAATACAATCTTCTAAGAATGGGTTACAGTTTGTTAGTTCAGGGACTCTAAAAATGAAAATTCATCCCAAAAATATTAAATAATGTTTCTGTATGGTTATGTGTTTATACCTGTTTAATTCAGGGGCGGATACAGGATTTTTTTTGTGGGGGGGGGGCATAATAATCTGCTTGGATAAACTTGCGAACAAAGAAATACCTGCAATTTAAAGAGAACCTCGACAATTATGCGTCGTAGGTAGGTAGTGGAAATGGTCGTTTATTTAATCTAAAATCTAGTAAGGGTTAAAGTTCTAATAAATCTATTGAAATTAAAATGGTATAAAAATATTAATTCAAAAAATAGTAGGTTATAAAAACCATCCCGCCATAAAAAAAAAATAAAAAATCTGATCACCATACATAAAAAGAATTATATTTAATATTTTCTGCATAATTTTTAGAATAAGCGGCTATGTCACGAGAGGGCTCATTTTAACGGAAACTGAAAGTTCTAGTGCCCTTTTTAATGACCAAAAAAATTCGAGGGCAACTTAGGCCCCTCCCACGCTCATTTTTCCCTAAAGTCACTGGATCCAAATTTTGATATAGCCATTTTGTTCAGCATTTTGTTCGAAAAATCTAGTAACTATGTCTTTGAGGACGACTTAACTCCCCACAGTTGCCGGGGGAAGGGCTCCAAGCTATGAGCTTTGCCCATTGTTTATATATAGTATTGGCTACTGGGAAGTATACTGACGTTTTCAAGGGGGATTTTTTCTGGTAATGCGGGTCAGGGGAAGGGGTTACATGAGAGGATCTTTCTTTGGCGGAAATTATCATGGGGAAAGAGAATTTCCATAAAGAGGGCGCTGCATTTTCCAGCTTTATGAGAAATTAAATAAAAAAAAACAAGTTGACCAAAGTAAAACAGTTCAAAATAGGGATTATACCTTTTTATTGACAGTGAATGGATATAAATTTATTTAACTGGATATTTCGAACACATATAAAGTGGTCATCATCAGCAGTAAAACTAAAAGACATGAATAAAAATAAACAAAATATATACCTAATAAACTAATTACATATAGTTTATTGCTCTTACTTTTTTCAATGCAACAGCGGAGGTTAATCTCTTTGACCTTTTCGGTTCATTAGAATTATCTGACATATTACGTGGATAGAGGTCATAGCTCTTAGGTGAGGTGATATTTACTTTATTTGACCTCAGTAAATTATCATAAATTGAGTTTAATCCAAATTCACCTGTATCTCTGTTTATGGAATTATTCTTGAAGAGAATTTTTTTAATTTCGATTATTTCCCTGAAAATTTGCTTTAAACCTTGGTCCCTAGAAATCAAAGAAACATTTTCAAACAAAATAAAATGATTTGGAAAATTAAAGATATGTTCCGAGAGGGCCGACGTGAAATCTTCAGGTTTGGTATTTTGCTTTAAAGACGATGAAATAGAATTTTACGTTTTTTCATCTTTCAGTAAAGCGTTTAATTTTGAATCGTAGTCCTTGGTGTCCATTACCATTAAAGTGTTACCCTTGTCTGCTTTTGTAATAATAATAGATTCATCCCTTCTTAAATTATTAAGAATCTTTATGTCTTTGATAGAATTGTTAGGGATTTCTGGTTTTAAAGCAAACTCTGAAGAACTTAAGAAGGGATGAATCTATTATTATTACAAAAGCAGACAAGGGTAACACTTTAGTGGTAATGGACACCAAGGACTACGATTCAAAATTAAACGCTTTAATGAAAGATGAAAAAACGTACAAAAAACTTTCTTTTGGCCCGACGGACTCAAAGAAGTTTAAGAACGAGTTAAAGAGTTTGAAGGAAGAAGGGAAGATTACACCTCAACTTTTCGACAAATTCTTACCCAGAGGTTCTTTGTGCCCTAAATTATACGGACTTCCAAAGATACATAAGCCAAATCTGCCATTACGACCAATTGTTGCGAGTAACAAGTCACCAAAAAGTGCTCTAAGTAAGTGGCTAGTGTCATTGTGTAAACCACTAATGTCTACACAAATTTCTTACATTAAGAATTCATCAGAACTTGTAAAAAAACTAAAAGAAGTTGAGATTTCTTCAAATTCTATAATTTCAAGTTTCGACATAGTGTCAATGTATACGAGTATTGATGTAAAAGCCGCAGAAATTCTTCTTGAGAGAAAGACACTAAGAAATTTGGGCTTAATTAGTGGTGAAACAGTTTTGGAAGTCGGTATAATTATGAATTTAGTTAGGTTGTGCAACATGTTCTCTTATTTTTTCAATTCAGAGGGGGTTTTTTTCGAACAAGTAAATGGTTTACCCATGGGGGCCCCTTAAAGTCCTTTATTAGCAAATTGTTTTGTGGAAAATATTGAAACAATAGCGATAGATTCACACTTTTTAAAACATATATTTTGGGGGAGATTTAAAATTTACAATAGAATTAGAAGAAGATAATAAACTTCCTTTTCTGGATGTCCTTCTTATAAAAAATGAAAATAGTCTGGATTTTAAGATCTACAGAAAACCTACTAACAATAACAGATTTTTGTCGTTTTTCTCCGTTCATGCTCGCCAAGTAAAAATTGGTTTAATCATATCCTTAACTGACCGCATTTTTAGAATTTGTTCTCGAAAATTCATTGAGCAGGAATTATTGTTGTTAAAAGAGATTTTAATAAGCAACCATTATCCGGGTTGGTTAATTGACCAGACTTTTTCTAAAAGAAGGAAAAAATTTCTAGAAGGTTCTGACGATATTCTGGAAACAACAGAAAAGAAAGATATTTTTTGTTCTCTACCATATGTTCCAGGTTTGAGTGAAAAACTTAAAAGAATTTTACAGAATAATGGTTTAAAGGTAGCTTTAAGAGGTAGTAATTCTTTGGCTGGTTTTTCAAATTCTGGAAAGGATCGGACTTCCGTAGAGCAACAAAGTGGGGTTTATAAAATCCCATGTACTTGTGAAAACTCTTATGTGGGACGTACTAACCAGAATTTAAAAACGAGATTGCTACAACATCATAATTCTATTTCATCGTCTTTAAAGCAAAATACCAAACCTGAAGATTTCACGTCGGCCCTCTCGGAACATATCTTTAACTTTACAAATCATTTTATTTTGTTTGAAAATGTTTCTTTGATTTCTAGGGGCCAAGGTTTAAAGCAAATTTTCAGGGAAATAATCGAAATTAAAAAAATTCAAAAATTTTTCAAAAAATTTTTCAAAAATTGAAAAAAAATAAGAGCAATAAACTATATGTAATTAGTTTATTAGGTATATATTTTGTTTATTTTTATTCATGTCTTTTAGTTTTACTGCTGATGATGAACACTGTATATGTGTCCGAAATATCCAGTTAAGTAAATTTATATCTATTCACTGTCAATAACAAGGTATCATCCCTATTTTGAACTGTTTTACTTTCGTCATGGAAAGGCAGTGTGGTCTTCGAAGTTATCTAAAAAACAAGTTTTTTCAACTGAAAATAAGGAGTAACATTAAAGCTTAAAACGAACAGAAATTATTACGTATATGAGGGGGTTCGTCTCCTCAATACCTCGCTCTTTGTGCTAAAGCATTTTTAGTAATTTCAAAAGAGCTATTTATTCTAATTAAAGGCCTTTGTGATTCAGGGATCAATCTTCAAGAATTGGAACAAAATTCGAACTTTAATGTAAACAGCTAGGTATTGAGGAGGTGCAAACCCCCTCAAATACGTAATAAAAATATATGAATATAGAAGTTCGTTATGTAAGTTAATTTGTAGGTTACGTATATTTATAACTAATAAAAACGCTCGTAAATAAAATTTGAAGTTCTAGTGGCCTTTTTAAGTGACCACGAAATTGGAAGACAACTAGGCCCCCTCTCCACCCCTTTTTTCTCAAAAATGTCTGATAAAAACTTTGAGAAAGCCATTTAGCCAAAAAAGTAAAATTAATATGCAAATTTCGTTTAACTATTCATGTACGGTGAGGCAAAATCAAAAACCCGCATTAATTCAGAAACGTTCAGAAATTAAATAAAAAAAAAGTTTTTTTTAACTGAAAGTAAGGAGCAACTTTAAAACTTAAAACAAACATAAATTATTCCGTATATGAAAGGGGCTCTCTCCTCCTCAACGCCCCGTTCTTTGCGCTCAAGTTTGACTCTTTCTCATAACTCTACTTTTTAAAACAATAAAACTGATTAAATAAAGCCGGAACAACACAGAATGACCACGATAAGTTGAAGCAGTTTTAACAAGAAGAATCGAATTTTTTTTTTTTTTTTTGCCTCGATTTGCAACTTTTTTTTTAATATCCAACTTGAATTTCTTTTCGTAAATCGTATGCATCTTTTTTCTACATACTTGTAATGTTAGAATACACTGAAAAAATTTCTAGGGCCATGCACTTAACCAGTGGTTCTCGAACTTATTTAGACACCGTACCCCTTTTTACTCACTAAACGTTTTAGATACCCCCTCTAAGTTATCGGTAGTGAGTAAACTATAAGTAAAATATTAGACAAATCTTAAAACCTTAACCTTTTAAACTCAATTACACATCATGTTTAAGCAAAAACAAAGAGAATTTTTTTTTTCCAAATAGTTTTATTTAAAAACAAAGACACAAAAATTTAAAGAACAAAAACGCTTTATTTCGAAGAGATTAGTGAGAAGGATGAGCGTGTTTCTCTTTACACTGTTTATTGAAATTAGTTTCTAGCTTAGCTAATACAATCTTAAACCTTCTCCAACATTCAATTTGTTTCTAAATTTACTTTTAAGATAGGTCAAACTTGAAAAACCTTTTCATATTAATGTGGTGAAAACCCTAAGAGAAATTTAACAACAGTGCTTGATCATCCTTTATATTACTTCCCAATACCGATTCAGAAATCTACCAATGTAGTACCAGCAGTCAAATGTTTATTTTTCAGCTTGGGATCACACGAGACTTCAATGAGTTGCTCTTTTTGAAATGTAGTCAATCTAGTGTCCACAGCATCAGCATTAAAGGGGCTGCGGATCTAGTCTAAGTGTTTCTCCAAAGGTGGAAAGTGTTCACTTATACGGATCTTCAAAGCATTCAAATGCTGGATCATTTGAGTCTTAAGTTCAGTGAAATCAGATATGTTTTTCTTATTATCTTGCAAAAATGTATGTTCAATCTGAAGGTAATTTGAACTATGTTTCAAAGCTCGTGGGATTCTATTTGTTATTCCCAGAGAATGATCTTTCTTACCATTGCATCAGTTTTTTCTACATAAGAAATATCAGAAACACTACCCTGCATGGATAAATTCCATATGTTGAGTTTTTCTAAAATATCACTTAAATAAGCCAACTTCAAAAGCCAATCAAAATCAGTGAGTACAGAAGACAAATGGGATTTGTGTTCGGTAAAAAAAAAATGTAATTCTTTGCGGGTTCAAATTCACGGGACACAACATTTCCCAGATAAAACCATCGCATCTTAGTATGCAGCAGTAAGTTACCATGGACGCTCCCCATTTCCTAGCATAGAACTTTAAAGTAACAAGATTTTTTAGGCCTATTTATAATGAAGTTCATAATTTTAACACTGATCAAGGACGTCTTTAAGCTCGTCAAGGTGCTTCTTAGCCACAAAGCCTATCTGTGAAGTAAACAATGAATGAACTTACACTCACTTGACACCTTTTTAACATCACCTACAAACCCTGTGATATGACAGCTCTTAGCCATAGCAACATCCATACACATTGAAACAAAGTTTATCCACTCGAGTTGGTTTTCGGAAACAAAAGAATCTAAAAAGTTGAAAATAGCTTTACCTTTTGTCGATGTTTGAAGTGTTTTAGAAAATTAAATTTCTCAAAATATCTCGTCTTAAGAAATGCCACGTACAAAAATGATCAATGATCAATCGACCAGTCTGTCTCCGGCTTGACCCTTTTTTATATATATTGTGTGTGTTGTACAGAAGTTTAAATAAAATCTTGAATCTTGAATCTATGCCAGCGACATCCTTGGTTTCGTCGAGTTGCGTATACCAAATCAAGGACTCCTTCAAATTGCTCCGATAAATTTTTCTTTTATGCTATACGCCATATCACTAATTCTCCTTGTAACTGTATCATTTGATAATCGAAATGTTTCAATTCTTTTTGCCTCTATCTCTCCAAACATGACAGAAACAATTTCTGCTGTGGCAGGGAGGATTAAATTTTCACTAATAGTATGGTTTTTATCAGCCTTCGCAATTAAATGACGAACTTTGTAAAAAGCTTTTACACCACTTTCATTTTATTCTGCACCAGAAAACTGTTTTATTGTGTTTTGCTTACTTTTAAGATCTTTCAAAGACGTTCAAAGTGCTGTAACTCCTTTTTTACGAAATTCTCATGTTTGCTTTCAAAATGGCGTTTTAAATGAAAATGTTTCATAGATTCGTTTGATAAAATTTTAGAACAGATAACACACTGTGGACTAAGCTCGTCTGAGCTTCCAGTCCGAGTGAAACCTAATTTTAAGTACAATTCGTTGTATCAAATTTTTTACTTTTAGGTTCGTTTGCCAGTGTTTTTCTTGGGCTGCTCATTAGTAACAAGACGTCCAGGACTATTGAGTCTAGATCTTAATGAGGCCTTTTATTTTAGGAGCCATTCATCCATTGTTAATTTTTATTGTAAAATTTACTTACGTACCTGAATCAATACACTGACGTATTTTTTAAAAACGATTAAGTGTCTGAAGAATAACTCAACACACCACAAAAATAACACAATACTGAGAGCGAGCTTGCAATAACAGGCAATACTACTGCAGTGCAGTTTTACGAGGTGACTAAACCTTAATGACCTAGCCACTTTGATGACTGACCCCTAATGGCGCACGCACGTTAACATGTCCCAACTGAAACCACTTGAGATTCAGAAAGGGACAGTTCTGACAACTGTGCCACTTAGAGTTATAGGGTTGTTTAATTTTTTTGTTGGCCGGCCGCATACACGCTAAAAAAAACTTCGAGTACCCCAAAGGGATACACGTATCCCTGCTTGAGAAGTAGACCACAACAATAAACCATTAAAAAGATATCAAAGGCTGAAAATGTCAGAAAAATAAACAAATGGTAATAAATGAACCAAAATGCCAATTATGAGGGTTGCAATGTGCATTTGAAAATACCCCCATAAATATAATAGCAGGCAACGATACACTGTCACCATCCATAATTGTCCAAATCTACGCTAAAATAATTTTAAGTGTGAATGCGAAGGATTAGGTGTAAGCTCTGATTACTTCCAACATTAGAAACCATTTTCCCCCCAGACCTCCAAATTTAAAATTGGTTTTGGGAGATCGGAATTGCCGAAAGATATATCCCCTTCAAAAGTATAGCCTTTATTTTACTTGTTTATTCAGACGAAATTATCAGTTTGAAAAAATTGCGGGGGGAGGGCAATTTCTTTCTTACATTTTTCTTGTATCTTTCAGATACAGAATATATAGCTTGCAATACTCCGTTGATAAAATTTAACGAATATGTTATTTAAATTTGCACTCAAATCCGTCAACCTTAGTCCCTTTCAACACTTCAAAATTCTAAATTTCCCTGAAAACACAATTTTAATGACATATATCTCTAAATTATTCTGTTTGGATTTCTATTTGTTTCCAATAGTTTCGGCGGAACAGGTCCCTTATTCGGCTGTATACCCTTTGATTCTTAATTGAATTGGCAACTAGCGATGACACGTTTTCTTCGTTACGTAGAATTATTACATGTTTTCAACTTCTATAAATTACGTTTTTTTCTTTGAATCAGGACTAGTATACTAGAATTGTCTGCTGAAGTTACTTAGGTAAGTCAAGGGTAATGAGTGCTATATTAATAACTTGAGGTGTTTAACATCTATTTAGGTTTGAGGGGAAATTTAGATGGGGGCTTTTTGATATCTTGGAAAATAGTTTGGTTAGGTGGATGAAACTTTAAGGAATATTTTTCGAGCATAAACTATGCATGGAAAGCTTGGTAAAATTCTAGTTTAGTGACTTTTGGCTATCTCTGAAAGGGGTTAGGTTAGGAAAATGAAACTTTCAGGGATGGGTCTACAGGCTAAAGTATAGGCCTATCCCAGGTAGGTATTTTAAAGTACCCACATCTACTCCTTCTCCCTCTAGAGGGCCCTAAAATTCACCTACATGACAGGTGCATACCTGTTTAAATTTTGACAAAACAACATTTTACCTTAATTTTCAGTTACCTGTTGCTTTTTCTCTGCCTTTAGTTCTGAAGAATGCAATTCCTGTTATCTGAGTAGAATTCTGAGCCATATCAGTGTTTTTTTTTTTCAAAATTTAGGAAATGTATAGGCCTACATACTTTTAAAACCTTATAAATTGGGATTGAGTAAAGTTGTGAAGCTGAAAACAATTTTATTGTACTTTATTCAAGCAGAAGATCTATTTTGGAAGGTTTCATTTTTATAACACACATTTTCAAAGGTCAGGACCCTCTAGAAAGAGAGGGAGTTGGGGTAGGTGCTTCAAAATACCAGGATATACTTTAGCCTGTAGACCCATCCCTGAAAGTTTCATTTTTCCTAACCTAAACCCTTTCTGAGATAGCAAGAAGTCAATTAACTAGAATTTTACCATAATTTCTTTACTTACATAGGAACAAGGTGGGCAAACTGCTTAATGCCTTTTATGTTCTTTTCAAATATAGGGTAAGACCCAAGTATTTAGCCAGGGCCTGATCTCAGACTGATCCTATTTAGGCCTACCTTAATTTGCACTTTGGTGCAAAATTGGTAAATTTATGACTTCATATAACTGACTTACCAATAAAGTGAACATACCACTTGAAGCCTTTTTTATGTGCTTTACAAATATAACAATGGCTTCTACCATAAATTCAAATCTAAGCACTTTTAACCTAAACTAACCTTATTATAAATAATTTTAGCACTGAGAAAATACAGCAGTATCTTTTTGAAAACAATAGAACAAGATAGCACTAAGAAAACATAGTATTATTTTGTGGAAAAAGAGTGATAACACATACTTTAATTGAACATTTGTCATTTTTAAGAGCTCAAAAAGTGCTTAAATTTGAATTTACAGTAGAAGCAATTATTATATTTGTGAAGAACATAAAAAAGGCATCAAGTGGTATGTTCACTTTATTCATAAGTCATAGATTTTCAAAGACCACACTGCTTTTCTGTGACAAAAATATAACAATTATTTTTAAAAAGACCAAAAAATGAGTCACATCATGGTACTAGGATTTTGCATTTGTTTTGACCAAGATGCAGGATTTTGTATTTGCTCAGGTTCAACATTATTACCAATATACCATGATTTATGAGATCTTCTTGTAGAGAAGAGCATTTTTTTTGTGGAAGCTGCTGATCCAGAGTTTGGAATTGTCTGCATATAGTTCCAAGTCATCCTTAATCATCTCAGGAGGATCATTTGTGTGGAAATTTAACAGTGTTGGGCCTTGTTTGGGTCCTTGGTTCCACCACTCTTGATATGAACTGATTTGGAGTATATTAAGTCATTACCTTAAATCACATCTTGGAGTGAAATAAGGACTTTTGATCCTGTTGAATCACTCCTTGTGATGACAGTTGCATACATGGTTGATTAAATTCTGGTGGAAGATTCTGGTGCATCCCATTTAAATCCCGATGGTTTGTCACTCCACTCAGCATCCAGACGGCATTTAAATACATCTGTTGATTCAGCAGAAAGTGTTCTCCTTGAGGTTGTTCCAGAGGTTCTCAATCTGGTTTGAGAAGAAGCTGCATCTTGGTCTAGTCTTTGCATGAATTTTGCAGATTTGTTTTGGGTGTCCTCAAGTTATGTGGGAGGGGCCAATCTCCAGGAGCTCATTTTCTTGATTGGTAGAGAGGAGTTTATGTGCCTGGATCATATCCCCATGTTTCCACCTGTAGACTAAAGAGGGGAGGTTGAGTTCCTTCAGCCGTTCATTGTAGGGCTTGTTTTCCATACCAGCAATCAGCTTAGTGGCCCTACATTGGATTTGCTCAAGCACTACCTTACCCTTTTTGAATCAAGGGGTGGCCAGGATGGTCCCCACCTCCAAACACAGTCTTACCAGTCCTTTGTAGAGCTTGTTTATTACATGTCTACTTCTGCTGGTAATGCCATCTTTAATGATACCTAGGGCTCTGCTAGCATTGGCTGAGATCTTCTGTGAGTGGGAGCTGAATTTCAACTGGGAGTCTACAATAACTCCAAGGTCTCTCTCCTCCTGAACATGCTCCAGTATGTGGTGACATCCAGGGTTTTGGGTCATTAGGTATTGTTGCTGGGGGTTGCTATGTCCAAAGTGTATGACCTTGCATTTTTCAGCATTGAATTCCAGCAACCATCTTTTGACCCAGGAGCACATGTGGTTGAGATCATTTTGAAGGGATTAGCTAGCAGAAGGGGTATTGGCAGGACCTATAAGTTTTGAATAATCCACATAGAGAGTGGTTTTGTTACTGGTGATAAGGGCTAGCTCATTTATGTATATATTGAACCCAGGACACTGCCCTGGGGGACCCCACTGGTGACATTGACTTCATCAGAGAGTGTGTAACTATTTGGTCCATTGGTCACTTTCACTTGCTGTGTTCTGTTCCTCAGAAAATCCTTGATCCAACTGATCACTTTTGGACTAAGAGACAGGGTGCATAGCCTGTGAATGAGGTAACAGTGACAAACCTTGTCAAAAGCTTTGGCTAGATCCAGCAGGATTATATCCACTGGTACTCCCTTTTCTATTAGGTCAGTTACAAGACTGTAAGACTCAAGAAGGTTTGTATCCACTGATCTCTTAAAACAAAAACCATGCTGGCTGCTGCTGATGAGTGAGTTAGCCTCAAGATGGTTAATGATGTGTTTGTTCACAATTCTCTCCATGACCTTGCATGCCACACAGGTAAGGCTGATAGGTCTATAGTTTGCTGCTGAAGTTTTGCTACCCTTCTTATGAATTGGGATGACTATTGCCTTCTTCCAATCCCTTGGAAGCTTCCCTTGTGTTAGCAACAAGTTAAATAATTTTACCAGGGGAGTTGAAATAGCAGGGCTTAGTTCCTTCAGCAGTTGTGGGCTCAGACCATCATGTCCAGTTGATTTATTGGCATCAAGCTCCTTAAGCTGTTTGGTTACTTCTTTGACTGTGATTGGTGAGTGTAACATTGGGAAGGCAGTGTGAGCCTGTTCTGCTGGTGGGAGGGCTGACTGGAGGTCATCCTTAGAAAACACTGAGGCAAACTGCTTATTCAGAAGGTTAGCTTTTTTGGAGGCACAGGAAGAGACTGAGCTGTTATTCTCCAGGTCTGGTACTGAGTGTCTGCCTGGTTTACGTAGGGAGATATGTTTCCAGAATAACTTAGGGTTTTCCTTGACATTTTTGGCCAGATGTTCTTTGTAGTTTACAGTGAGTTTCCACGTTTCTTTTCTGAGGAGATTCCTGGCAATTTTGTACTTCTCATATACTGTTGTTGTTTTTTGTTTCACAAACTTCTCCCAAAGTTTTTTCTTCCTATTGCATAGTTTCTTGATTTTTGGGGTGAGGAAAGGTAGAGTTTTTGGTTTCTTTTTCCATGTCATGCTGGTATGTTTGGCTAGGCTCTCTAGTAGGGTATTTTTTAGGATTAGCCATGAAGCTTCCATGTCATATGAGATCAGAATTTCCAGATTGGCATCTATCAGCTCTTCCACCATCATCTTGTAATTAGTAAAGGATTGCTTAGTATATTTTGATGGTTTGGAGCTGAGTTGTATAGATGAGAGGACTGGCATGTGGTCACTTGAGCCAATTGGACTGAGAGTCTGTGTCCCAATCACCTTTTCTGGATCATTGGTTATGACTAGGTCAAGTGTTGAAGGATTTTGTCCTGGACGTATTCTTGTGGGCACAGTTACTGTTTGGTACAGAAAATTATCAGCAAGTACTTGAATTAGTGGGTTTTGCTCAAGGCTTGACCTGTTCACACCCTGGCCATCCATCCAGAACACGGTTGGGAGGTTGAAATCCCCTGTCATGAGCAAAGTTGCCTTTGGGAAGTTGCATAGTATGAATTGCGTCATTTCAGTAATTGCTCTTTGAGAGGACAGCTGGCATGGACTACTGGGGCTCCTGTAAATTGAGCTTAAAACAAACATTCCGTTTGGTAGGGACAGGGATACCCAAGTGGCTTCAACCCAAGGTAAGTAAGAATTTAGGACAGAAATTTCTCTTACCTGGAATTCCTTGGAAGCCAGAACAGCAACTCCTCTTCTGCAGTTTGGATCAGACAGATTGCTGAAGATGTTGTATTCAGTGGGGCAGATGGAGTCTTCTGTCAGTTGAAATCTGGAATTTTTAGGGCTAATTTCTGTCAGAGTTGCAAAATCTATCTGACTTAATTTGAGCACTGTTGCCAGTTCTGGCATCTTATTGGTGATAACATCAATGTTAGCTGTCATAATGTTTACAAGTTTTCGGGTGTGTCTAGGCAACTTTTGGCTATGCACACTATTGATCTCACTAATAGTTGAAGTGGACGAGTTACAGCTGAGGTACACAGAGGTGCTATTGAGGGACAATGCAGAGGGGCATGGGGACATAACTGTTAATTTACTATTTTTACTTTCACACACGTTTACTGTTACATAATTATTATCACTCATACATAGACTATTTACAGGGGGGCTGAGATGGTGAGAGGTACTGGTTATTTTTCCATGCTTGAGCAGCCCGCCATCGAAATTGCTCAAGTTTGATCGAAATTGATCTCTTTAATCATATACAGCAATGATCTGATTCTTATCAGATAGAAACCTATAGATCCACATGGCTATGTTTTTATCTCTTTGATATAAACACAGCTTTATTATCTGGTAATGATGATACATTTCCATAAAGGCCTTAGCTTGTTCCAGGAGGAGTACATCAATGGGAAAACTGCTCTATCTTGGAGTCATAGGATTTTATTAGACTTTCTGATGGACATGCCTTTCTAGAAGCCATGATGACCACTACAAAGGTGGCCATTCTCTGTCACATCTTTTATGATGGTGTCATTAGCTGTCTTCATGATAAGCTTGGCCATGATTGAAGTAAGGCTAATGGGTTGGTAATTTTCTGGCCAAGTTCTAGATCCTTTCTTAAATATTGGAGTAACTATGACTTTCAGTCAGTGTGCAGGTAAACTCTTAGTTTCAAGGGATAGCTTGAATAGCAAACAGAGTGGCTCATATCCTGTATCAGCCAGTTCTTTAAGAAGCTAGGGATATATGCCATCTGTGCCCCTAGCTTTGTTAAGGTTTAGCTTGTTAAACCAATTCTTAATCTGTGGTAACTTGATTTTTTTGTATTGGATCCTTTGTGAACTTAGGGATAGGGTGTGGTGGCTCAGTGAGGGATCCACTGAGAAATTGGATGCAAATGTGATGTTCAACAAATTTGCCATGTCTTCTGGACCTTCCACCTTTTTGCATTTGGGGTTTAACAGGAATGGTACAGTCCATCTACTCTTGCCATTGGCAGACACACATCTCCAGAATGTCTTTGGGCTATATTTGATGTTGGATGCTGTGTTATAAACTGCTGTGAGGTAAGTAATCAGCTGGGTCAGCTTATTTCTTGATTTTTCAAATTGATCCTAGTGATATGTACATTTGCACTTTGAAAAGGCCTTTTTCTTATGGTTTATTTCCCTTTTGACAGGTCAGTTAGATGAGACAGTGTTTTAGGCACCTTCAAAAGTGAGCTCAAAATGCATATCTTCTCAGATTGCAGCAGATTATCTCTAAAGTTTTACCAGGCTAACCTGATATCATCCTTGACAACCATGGTCCCATGCTGCAGCCTGAAGCAAGTCCTTGACCTTGCTGTAGTCTATATAAGATAATGTTAGATACAGAGGTCATTGCTGACAAAAAGGGAGGTACTCAATGTTCACTAAGAAATCTGTAAATTGTTAGTGATTAAGTAAGAAAAAAGTGTTTTTAAACTGAAAGTGAGGAGCAACATTAAAACTGAGAATAAACAGGAATGAATCCATATATGAAAGGTTTTCCCCCTCCTCAATACCTTGCTCTCTATGCTAGAGCTTTTAGCACTTTTAAAAAAGCTTCCTATTCTAATTAAATGACCCTTGCGTTTCAGGAGTTATTCTAAAAAATTGGGATAAACAGTCAAACTCTAGCATAAAGAGCATGCTATTGAGGAGGGGGTCAAACCCTCCATTTATGGAAAAATTCCTATTTGTTTTGATTTTTAATGTTGTCCCTTACTTTCAGTAAAAAAAAACTTGTTTTTTTATATTTAATTTCTGATCATTTTTCAAATAATATTGGAAAATCTGGTCCACCCTTCATGATACATTCTCCCCCCCCATCCCTCATGTGAAACTCCTGTGGAACTATCCTCCCACATGAAATACACCCCTCCCCCATAAAAATTCCCTCCAGACAGTTCCATCCTCTCTGAAATCCCCTCCCTAAAATTTCTTGCAGACAATTCAGCCTGAAAAATCCTCCTTATAATACTTTCATTTGAAAAAGAATTTCAAATTTTATTCTCATTCATCCCAGAAATTCCTGTTTCAATGGAATTTTTTTCGCGGAAATCCAAACATGCTGAAAATAGCCACTATATAATTACTCCAGAACATTTCCACTTGCAAAATTGAATTGGTAAAGAGAAGGTTAAACAAATAAAAATAATTTTGTATAGAAATCCTGTCAAATCCCTCCAGTGTAAAATTATTCCTAGAGAGCTCACCCCCTGGAAATTTTCTTCCCCACATAAGATTCTCCTTATGGAAACCACAGAATTTCTTTTCCTCCTAAAATGTCTGTATACTTCTCAATAACAAATACTATGCATAAATAATGGACAAATTTTATAACTTACAGGCATCTTTCCATAGATTGTGGTAGTCATGTTACCCCTAAAGACATAGTTATTAGATATTTGGACTATGCCAAACAACATGGCTATTTCAAAAGTTTGATTTGGTAACTTAGGGGAAGAAGGGGCATAGGAGGGGGGCGAGTTTAAATTTCAGTTCAGATGCATCCTCTTCCAATCTTCTAAGACCATTATTTTGATACAATTGCTTCTGAAAAGAAAAAAAAAAACAAATAAACACACATCTCTGGTCTTTCTTCTTTCAAAAAATGCAAAATTTTACATTTTTGTATATAAGAGTTTGAAACTTCTACTGTAGGGCTCTATGGTAAGCTGAGTCTGATGGTGTAATTTTTATTAAGATTACTTGACTTTTGGGAGGTATTACCGTCAATTGCATTTACAGCAAGATAAGATGGACTGCTTCTTCCTGTAGGACATCTTGCTGTTGAATTGATGAGGTGACACAATTAGTTGGTGTGATGGGGTACGGCCTCCCACTGTTACTTCCACTCCACGTTACTCCACTCCAAATTGACTGCATTTTTGAAAGAATTAATAGATTCACCTGTGACAGTCTCATTGGAAAGACTGTTCCAAGTTGAGACAGCATGTACTGAGAAAAAGTTTGTCCTCTCACTGCATCTGGAGTGCTCCTGTTGCAGCTTCATTGAGTGGCCTCGTGTTATAGTGGAAGGGAGGGAGTAAAAATGGAGTTAGCCATGTTATTTTGGTGCATTTTCTTGACAAAAATGGCATATCCTCTGTGCTGCCAGTAAAACAATGTGGGTATCTTCAGGTGATGCAGACGTTCAGGGTAGGGAAGCTGTTGGTGTGGGGCACAAAGCTTAGTTGCTCTTCTCTATACATTCTCTGGGGCTGCCACATCTCCCTTATATTGAGGATTTGTAACAGGGCAGCCAAACTCCAAATGTGTTCTTACAAGAGCATTATATAATTTTCTTATTATCAGAGGATAGCACAATGATATGGTTTGTTTAATTAGTCCCAGTGCTCTGTTGGCCTTAGCAACTTGTTGCATAGTATGCTCATGGAACTTAAACTTCCTGTCAAGGGTCACCCCTAAGTCTTGTTCACTGTCAACAGCCTTAACTTGGATGTGTGCCAGATTTATCCAGCATAAAATATGAAATCTGATTGTTGTGGGGACCCATGTGAAGGACTTTGCATTTTGATGGGTTGAACTCTATCATCCAGGTGGAAGCCCATAAGGAGAGACTATGCAAGTCATTTTGCAGGGTTCCATCAGCAATTCCTATTAGTTTGCTGTCATCAGCATAGAGTTTTCCCCTTTTTTCAAAGATCAGGCAAACTTTTTCAGGCTTGGAACATTTGATGGGTAACACTAAACTGAATGAATCTTATAATTTTCGGAATTAACATAATATGCCGATTCTTTGACGTATCTATTGATATGAAAATCCAATGTTTTAGAGTTTTGGTTACAATTGAGCTGAGTTGCTTCTTACTTATAGTTCATTATGACAAACTGTTTGATTTTCAAATCAGTACTTGTGTATTATTCAGAACACACTCAATAAATGAAGTTAGGTTCTTTCACAAAACAAACTACAATGCAGGAACATATTAATGAAATATTGTATATATATAGAAGTGGTTAGGTTAGGTTAAGTTAGTTATTTTATATAATTCACCCCACCCCCCTAATGTGCAAATATATAGCCCAAATTGACTTTTTTTCAAACATGGCCTATTGTTACAATTCCAAAAATGTTCCTTCTCATAAGAGTATAAAGTCATGTTGTGTCCATTGATGTACTGTTTTATTGTGGGCAACAACCACTTATCTTGGAAAAATATAATTGCCTCTTTTTCAGTCTTTGGCACATCCTAGATCTTCATTTCAAAATCCATGTTCAGACACTATCTTTTATCACTATGCATAGCAAACTAAATTGAGTTTTGTCTTTGTGGCTAAAAAAACAGATTTTCTCAGCAAAGAGTGTGTTCTGAATTGAATTGAATCAATTGAATAATGAACAAGTACCAACTATTTAATTGAAATATACCTGCATTGTAGTTTGTTTCACAAAAGAACCTAACTTCACTTATTGAGTGTGTTCTGAATAATACACAAGTACCATCAAATCTATCAGACTCCCCCCTACCCTCTTCCCCAAATGCATCCAAACAAAATTTTGAGACAGCTATTTTGTTCAAAATGGTCCAAAGATCATATAACAATGCCTCCAGCATTGACATAAACCCTCAGATCCTAGGCTCCCCAGGGGCATATTACGTTTTTGTGGAATGGGTGGTTTATAGACTTATAGACTCAATTGCTTGGAAATCGAAAGTTTTAGTTCTCTTTTTGAAAGTCTAAAGTGATCAGATGACAACCAGCCCCCCCCCCCCCCCAATGCTCTTTCTTAGCCAAATGCACCTGATTGAAATGTTGAGACAACCATTTTGCTCAGAATAGTCCAAGATAATGTAACAATGCCTAAAGGGGTGGTAAAACTCCCCAGAGCCTGGGGGCAAGGGTTGTAAGCTATGCCTCAGAGGTATGTAAGGCTTTTATGGAAGAGGAGCCTGTATAAACTTTGGAAATGGCTCATTCAATCGGAAATTGTAAGTTCTAGTAAGTAAGTTCTAGTCCTTTTTAATAGTCAAAAGTGATTGGAGGAGAACTAACCCCCCCACCCCCTTTTCCCTAAATGCATCCAAATGGTCCAAATGTCAAATAACTTCCTCATTGATTGACAAAACACCTCAAAGTTCCCAGGGTAAGGGCTGTAATCTATGACTTTTTTGTTCTACTAACCATAAACCAAGACCCACATAGGACTCAATGCAAAACAGCAACCCCTCAGATCCCTAGTTTATGGATACTGAATATACACTCTTGAATATGTTGTTCAAAGCTACAAGAAACATCAAAGGGGATTTTATTACCACACAGGACTTTGATTTCCTCAGATTTTCGTCATCCTGTACTATTTTGTTAATTATAGTTCTACTACCCTTGACTCTTTATTGATTGCATTCATGGCGTTTCTGCCTTCCAAGGTGTTGACCATTCCTGTTTTCCTCCAAATCAACAACTAGCAATGCATGGTTTAGTTTTTATTGAGAAAAGATAACTGATACAAAGAATAAACTCCAGCCTATTGCTAAAGAGACAGTTTTATCATCAAAATAGTCTTCTAAAGACTGAGAAAATATGCTTTCACTTAATTGGAAATTAAGGAAATGAGAAATTATTTTTCCTTAATAAGGAAATAATTTTGAATTAAAATCAAGTTGCCATCAGTCCATGGCTAATTCGAGAAAAAGCCAAGACAGTGTATAGTCTGAGTGAGAGGCACAGCTGGCGTAAGCCTTTTTTAGGAATTTATGTCATTTTCCCTTGTTGATAGATAGTCTTATCATCTATTCATCTTGAGATAGAATTAAGGTAGATAGTCATAGAACTTTAGGGATGATCAAGATTTCTAGGTTGAATCAGCAACCAACAAAACTTGATCTAGTTTTTGTAAACAATAGCAAACTGATCCAAAGCATAAACTTTCTCCTGTCTATTGCTAAAGTGACCACCTCGTGATAAAATGATCACCTGAAGAAATGAAACAAGAAACAAATAAAAAAAAAGATATTTGCCTACAATGATGCATCAAGATTAAATTAAGACAAAAAACCAATTGGAAGTTGATGCTCGAATGTAGAGTCAGCAAGCAGAGGTAAAGATTCCAGGCTATAGTCATAGAGACTCAGAAATACAACACACCAGAAAAATTAGTTCTAATATTGAAGACCTTGGCATATGTGACAACAAAGAAATTTGAAGAAACACCACAAAAACAAGAGCTAAGAGCTCATATGACACCTGTGACAAGGCTGGAAGAGCCAAAAGCTCATATGCTCTAGCTAAATTCTAATAATCAATAGATTGATTTTCATTGTCCTAGCACACCCAGAAGCACCACACTCGGCAAAGCACTGGACTCCCCCTCCTAACTCCCCCAAAGAGAGCAGATCCAGTTCGGTTACGTCAATCACGTATCTACGAGATTTGTTTATTTTAACCACCAAGTTTCATCCCAATCTCTCCACTCTAAGCGTTATCCAAGATTTCCAGTTCCCCCCTCTAACTCCCCACAATGTAACCAGATCTGGTCAGGATTTAAAATAATAGCTCTGAGACATGAGTTCCTTCTAAATATCAAATTTCGTTAAGATCTGGTCACCCATTCTTAAGTTAAAAATACCTCAATTTTTTTAATTCTTCCGAATTAACACCCAACCCCCTCCCCAACTCCCCCAAAGAGAGCGGATCTATTCCAATTATGTCAATCATGTATCTAGAACTTGTGCTTATTCTTCCCATCAAGTTTCATCCCAATCTCTCTATTCTAAGCATTTTCCAAGATTTTCAGTTTCCATGATTTCTGTTTCCCCTCCAACCCCCTATGTCCCCAGATCCGATTTGAATTGACAATAGAGCATCTGAACCATAAAATCTTTCTATATATCAAGTTTCATTAAGATCCAGTCACCCATTCATAAAATAAAGATACCTCAATTTTCATGTTTTCCAAG
This sequence comes from Artemia franciscana, assembly GCF_032884065.1. Taxonomy (NCBI): domain Eukaryota; kingdom Metazoa; phylum Arthropoda; class Branchiopoda; order Anostraca; family Artemiidae; genus Artemia; species Artemia franciscana. The sequence goes on from NC_088877.1 coordinate 16,089,818, forward strand.
ATTTCCGGTTTTCCCCTCCAATTCCCCCAATGTCACCGGATCTGGTTGAAATTTAGAATAAGTGCTCTGAAGCACAAGACCCTTCTAAATATGAAATTTCATTCAGATCTGATCACCCATTCGTAAGTTACAAATACCTCATTTTTTCGAATCAACCCCCCCCCCCCCGCCAACTCCCCCAAAGAGAGCGGATCTGATTCTGTTATATCAGCCTCGTATCTTGGGCTTGTGCTTATTCTTCCCACCAAGTTTCATCCTGATCTCTCCACTCTAAGCCTTTTCCAAGATTTCCAGTTCCCCCTGCCTCCAACTCCATCCAATGACACTGGGTCCAGTCGAGATTCAAAGTAAGAGATCTGAGTTATAAGGTCCTTCTAAATGTGAAATTTCAATAAGATCCAATCACTCCTTTGTAAGTTAAAAATACCTCATTTTTCTAATTTTCTGAGTTAACCCTCCCCCCCGACTCCCCCAAAGAGAGCGGATCCATTCCTGTTATGTCAATCACGTATCTAGGACTTGTGCTTATTTTTCCCACCAAGTTTCATCCTGATCCCTCCATTCTAAGCGTTTTCCAAGATTTTAGGTTTTCCTCTCCAACTCCCCCCATTGTCATCAGATCTGGTCAGGATTTAAAATGAGAACCCTGAGACACAATATCCTTCTAAATAGCGAACCTCATTAAGATCCGATCACCTGTTAGTAAGTTAAAAATACCCATTTTTTCTAATTTTTCTGAATTAACCACCCCCCCCCCCGGATGGTCGAATTGGGGAAACGACTATTTCTAATTTAATCTGGTCTGGTCCCTGATACGCCTACCGAATTTCATCGTCCTAGCTTATCTGGAAGTGCCTAAACTAGCAAAACCCGGACACACAGACAACAGACAGACTGACAGACCAACAGAATTTGCAATTGCTATATGTCACTTGGTTAATACCAACTTGCTGACCAAAGTAAGTCAAATCCCAAGAAATTTTGGAACTACATATCTAGCTAAGACTACAACCAAAGATCAATAAATGTCTTTATCACAGCCAATGGAAACAAAGTGTGGACTACCATAGATGTAACTGATCTACTAAGTGAGCAATTAACCACGGTTCTGAAAGCAATTTCTCTTCGAATCTCATACACAACATTTTAAACTCATTCAACATTTAACATGACCTGTTGTAACACTACAATGTATATGGTTGAAAAATAAATCAAAAGCCCAAATACCAATTAGACCACTGATCCCAACAACGTCCACCCCCACCTGCTATAAAAAGGGCTAGTGAACTTTCCCAGAAAAGTAGTATATTGTTTAAGATACCCTTGATTCTAAGCAAGTTCCTCCAAATTTGCCAACATCAAACATATTTTTAGAAGGGGGGATAGATCAAAAGCAGAAAATTACTGACCCATCATTCTCACATCTGCATACCAGACTTGTCTACTAGAATAACCTGTAGAAGCTAACTTCTTAGATACATAAAATCAGATTACTCCATTGCTGGATGAATGCCTTCCTGTAGATCGGATTCTTTTGGACCTACCCAAAGCATTTGACAAGGTCCATGGAAGTGGCTTCCCTCCAAAATGCAGTAGGAATATACCTAGAGCTAGTAGATTGGCTTATGGGGTTCATGGTTGGTAGAACATAAACTCACAACCTCAAAGTCCTGATTGACATTTCTTAGAGAACATGATTGGACCAACATTTTTTTTTTTCTCTTTTCAATGATGTGACTGAAGCTAGCAACAACCTAACCCTCTGTGCTAATGACTCAAAACTATTTGTTATCTTCAGCAGATTATCTGTACAGTATATAGCTCAATTGCAACCGCAAATCAAGTTAAGTTAAGAAAACTAGTTTCTATGAATCAAGGTAAAGAGCAATATTAAATTTTTACCGGAGTTTTAGTTTTCTTGTGCAGTAATACCACTTGTGTAGGTTGCATTAGTAAGTGAGGGGTGAACAAAAAGACACAAGCAATACAAATATATATTTCTAATGTGATTTCTTCTGCCCCTCCATGCAAAGAGTAAAAATTAAGAAAAATTAAAAAGTAGCTCTGGGAAAACTTGGGTCATACCACCATTTAATTTGAGTTTATTTCCTTACAGTGTTATTGCATGTTTGTTATTGTTGCTTGTCTTATTCTTTTTTTTTCCTCCTCGACCTTTTCTGTGTTTGTATCACATCTGATTATTTATGATAATTAGAATCCAAGAAGCATATTACTGATAATCAAAAAAAAAAAAAAAACGTACAGTTGTTTTCAGCAATCAACTTCGTTTCTTCAACCATACTGGCTACCAATATGGTAGCTCAGAGACATATTGGTAACAGCAATACATTGTCCTTAAATTGCTAGAGAAAGGCAATGTAAGTACCTGCACTTCCCACAAGTTAGCATAGCTGTTATTTTTGAATTTATTTCAAAGTTCTATGTAAAAGTTGTTTTTTATTTTGTTGTGTAATGTTGCATTCTCTATTTTTGACATCAGCCTTAGAATCATAGGCAGCACAATAGCACTGCCTAAGTAAAGAACAAAGCGGGCACAATGTGATTTTTGTGTTTTTTTTTCACCAAGGCGCTTAATACAGAAACAGTTGTCATAAAACTTCAAAAGCAGCTCATTCGATTGGAAATTGAGAGTTCTAGTGTCTTTTTAAGAATCAAAAGGGATTGGAGGGCAACTAGACCCCGCCCACACACACACACACAAACGTAATTTACCCAAACACTTCCAATCAAAATTTTTTGATAGCCGTTTTGTTCAGCATAGCCATTTGTCCATCAGAAGTTATAAGATCCCTTTAAAAGGCCAATGTCAATCAGATTGCAACCAAACGTCCTTTTAATGCACTTTGTTTAGTCCATACAAGTACATTCACAAACAGTAAATATATATTTTACTCATTGTGTTTGATGTCCACTAAATTTGGCATTTGATAGTTATACTTTGAAATGCAAATCAATTTTATTGTAGTTTGTAGTAGTCATTTTGAAATAAAGCATTTTCAAATTGTATCAAATGAAGCATTCATTTTACCTTCAGAGGACATTTGTTCAAACTCAAATTTGAAAGCATTTTTGGAGAGAATTATGTATTTTAGCATAAATTAACATTTTCTTTCAGTTTTCTAGAGTACCTTCGAGTGGAATTAGAGGAAAAATGGTAAAATGTCCTGTTAACAATCTTTTATATTTGGAATGATGACGCAGAGAGAAGAATTGACAAAATTAGTAGGACAAATTAGAATCTTAGAAATCTAAAAAAGGAGAAATCCATGATTATCCTTGTTGTTTCATTCTATTCTTTATTTAGGTTAGTCAGAGATGTACAGAACTAAACAACTTGTGAGTAGTATATTGCCATTAACGCCATCATGCGGAACAGAAAAGCTGGTGACATTCTTGACAAGAACTGGCGAAGCTGTCCGATGTCTATCTGCACCCCCTCCACCGCCAACTGCTAACGCTCTAGCTGCTGAACCTTTTCTAAATGGAAGTAGTTCAACCTATGTTGAGGAAATGTATAATGCATGGCTCATGGACCCAAAAAGTGTTCATTCAGTAAGTTTTTATTGTTTGTTCCCTGTTATAATTCTTGTCTATATTTATATGTAGCTCTTGTGAAGGTCAGAGCCGCTAGTAAAAAGCTAATCTTTAGAGAGAGGGTTGTAATAAAGATTGTTCCAGCAAAATATGGCACTTTTTGTGCTATTTTTTCTCAGATTATTATTATTTTTTTTTAGTTTTATACATTGTACCTTAGAAAAACCTGGGGCAATGAATACCATGGCAATTGCTGTAGTAGTGAAGCTCTGGAGACACACAAGTAAAATGAACAAGGTTTTTTACTTTTGAAGTACAAACCTTTAGAGATATGAACTGCTTACAACTCTCTGGGAGCTAAGGTCTTTTGAAGTAGGTGCGTATTGGTCCAAGAGTTTGGGGTGGGGGGTGTCTGGAAACAAAAAAGTGCCCATGACGATTTTTTTTTTAACTTTTAACAATAAAATAACTTTATAGCTTTTCTTCTACAAAACTACAAGTTATTTATATCTGTTATATTTCTCTTGTGCAAAAAAGCTCACTTGCAAACTTCCAAGAAAAAATATGAGTATAGCTGAAATTTTACTTCCTATGGTGTTTTCAGGATAAAAAGATTTAAATTGCTGATTTAAAATTTGAATGGGAATCATTACAATTCTTTATGTAGATTGTTACAAACAATATTAGATTACATTGGAATGATTAATTCTTGTTTGATTTCTTTTTGGTTAATCACTTGGGTATGCCATACTTAGTGACATAAGAGTTTTCATATTGTTTTTTTCTCTTTTTTTTTACTCTAGACTATACTAACTGTACCTTTTTCAATTTGAATATCTAAATTCAACGAAAAAAGATAGATGCAATATAATTATTATTTATAACAATCAAGATAGGGTCAAACTAAATCACTGGATTGCACAAAGGGTTTTTGTTCAGTGATAAATTCAACGGTGCAAATTTCCATTTTAAATGTTTATTGGGTTTTCAGTTTTGTTTGCTCCCATATGAACAGTACAAAACAACTTGCTTTTATAAGTTGCCGAGTTAGATAAGCAGACTGGTCAACAGATTGCTCTAATTAAGTAAGTGAGCCTGACAGAGTGTGGTAATCCTGTGGGAAGCCAGAGAAAGGGACTGTAAACATTTATCTTTGTTATTCATTAACAAAATCGTATGACAGTGATGTGAATTTTTCAGTTTCGCCAGCTAAATGGCGGGGTTGTCTGTTAGGCCATTTCGTGAGGATCCTTCCGTGTTTTTTTTTTTTCAGTATGACACTAGGTTTTGACTTGTTTACAAAATTTTGAATAAGTGGAACTGCAGGAAGAGCCGAGATAAGAAAGAATAAGACAAGCAATATATTGCCTTATTCTTTTACCCAGTAGCGTATTTTTAAACATAGTAGGAAGTAGCATTAAGTATATTGGTTGTCACTTTTCGTCACTATCATTTCCACTAGAATCGATTGCCAAACATAAATTAAGCTTTATGGAGTTAGTGTCCATCTTTTTTTGGTACTGGAGCTGATTTGAGCTTTGTGGGTAATGTTGTATTACCCTATTAGTCAAAAGCAACTGTGAATATCATAATTGTGTCTTTTCAAGTCTGAAATTGATTCGAACACTTCATTAGAGGAGGAGGGGGATCCCTAAATGCTTGTCCTAAGCCCTCTAACTAGATATGGACGTCTGATCCAAATCAAACTTATTGGGCAGCAAAACCTCTTCTCCAAGTTGCACCTTAATATGTTCTGCCCTTGATCCAACCTCTCTTGGAGGGTAGAGGGTAAAGGTGTCATTTACAGTTACAAAGCTATTTTCATTTAATTAATTGCTAGGTAGCTAGTCAGAGTTTATTGAACAAAGTTTGGATAACAGTTAGAGCTATGAGGCCAGTGTCCATACTTGATTGAACCTCTGTGACGGAATAGCTGCATTTTTGTGAACTACGCCTATTTCAACTACGTATTTCCCGTTTTGTAGGTTTAAACATTTAGATACAAGACTTAGACAGATATACAGAGACAAAACGCTACAATTAGGTGCATTGAGATTCAAGGTCCTTACGCAGGTGGAGGAGAGGGTCTTCGGGCCGCCGTCTTCCTCGACATCCTTAATGTTCCCGAATCATGGGCACTTCTAATTCAAATTGTCAATGTTATTTTTTAGAATGGTATTAAAAAAAAAATTCTGCTTTGCCTAAAAAAAATTCCGCAGGTGCTTGGTCAGATTGAGGATTTTTGGGGTATATACATAGTTTTCTCTTCGTATAATTGCTGCAGTGCTTTACTTGAAACTTAATATTTTTTAATCCGATACTTATATTTGACAAGACCAGTGCGTACCTGATTGATCACAAGTAATGCTTCCTCTTGTTTTTGAAAATAAAAACGTGAAATTTTCTGGATTATCCAGACAAAGTCTTATTTCCCTGTCCCCCCCCCCAAAAAAAAAAAAAATTGACAAATCTGTTTACGAGTAACAATGCAGTGTTTTCAGAATTTTTTGGCTCGGCCCCCAAAACTAATCAAACGCTTACCTAATTTGCATTATCTTTGGCTTAGCTAAAGATATTAGGTAAATGGGTTTCATGAACAGATAAATAAAATTATGTGCAATAAATCGTTGATAAAACGTTGCTCACACACAATGCAGGTTTCATAGGTTTCATGTAAAGTAAATAATAATATTGTGAACAGTGTTTCCACTTCCACGATTTTTTGAGACATTAATAAAAAAAAACTTTCGAAAAAGAAGTTTTTCAAAGAAAAGTAAAGGTCATTTTAAACTTAAGATCAGCAAATACAAATACCTATTAAAATTCAAACTCAAAACGACCATAAATTATTATTAAAGAATAAATGACACCCAAAACGAACTGAAATTAAATAAACAATCATACAACAAACATACAAGTAATAATATAAATGAATAAATAAATCTTAAAGCGAGTAATGCTTAAATTGAATATGCAAATCAAGCTTACAACAAAAAAAAAGATATTTTGCTATTGAAGTATAAACGAAACCCAAAAAGACTATAAATTAAATAAACAATCAATGCAAACAATTATACAATAGATACTATTATAAATGAATAAAGATATCTCAAAACGAGTAAAACTTAAATTGAACGTGCAAATCAAGCTTAAAACGAACAAAAATCACTAAAAACAAGAGTTTGTATATCGCCTCCTTTTCTCACTGTAAAAGTCTAAAACCTACTGCATCATTGACGCTTTACTGAAAACTATGTGTGTCTCGAACGGTCTTGGAAAGTATAAACAAAATCAAACTGAATATTTTATATATAATGATGTTAATTGTTGAAAGATCCATCAGTTCAAGCTTTTATTTCACTGCAATTTTATTTTCATTTTCAATTCTGTAAGAACTGAAAAACAAAATATTTGTAATATAATTCGTTTTCAGTGAAGTGCCAATAACGCAGTCAGTGAAGGAAAGAGGCAGTATCCTAACTCCTGTTTGTAGTGAAATTATATTCGTCTTGAACAATTTTAGAACGAACAAATAAATTAAACTGAATATTTGATATAATCTGTATATGAATAATATATGAATAATATAATATAATAATAATATAATAATACATGAATAATGTATATGAATAATATAAACTGTATATTTGATGTATAATGATATTAGTTACTGAAAGCTCATCAGCTCAAAATTTTACTGTAATTTTTATGTTTATTTTCAATATTAAATACTAAATAAGATATTTCTAATGTAGTTAATTTTCAGTAGCGCCAAAGACGCTGAATTTTATGCGCGTATCTGTTCTATAAGAGCCATATTTGCCCCCAGGGCATAACTTACAACGTCTGCCAACGGGCCCTGGGGGATCGTGACGAATCGGATATTTGGTATCTGACCTTTGAACCATTTTTGTGCAAATGACTATCTCAAAATTTTTATCTGATGCATTTGATCATTGCGCTCTGAAGTTTATACGAGCATTCCTTCAATAAGAACCATATATGCCCCGAGGGCATTGGGGGGGGGAGTGTATCGACACCGTAGTTTTTGTTACCTGATGTTTGAACTATTTTTTTTAAGAAAATAACTATCTCATGTTTTTTATTGGATGGGTTTGGGGGGAAAGCGTGTGGGGAGGGGGGCTGATTGCCATTCGATCTCTTTTGACTCTTAAAAAGTGAACTAAAACTTTCGATTTCCAGCCCCTGGCCCGGGGGGCTGTGTCAACACTGGAGTATTTTTTATCATAATTGAACTTCTTAAACAAAATGTCTGTCTCAAAATTGTTATCAGATACATTTGGGGAAAAAGGGGGGAGGGACTAGCTGCACTCGGATCACTTGTGACTCTTAAAAATGCAACTAGAACTTTCAATTTCCAATCAAATGAGCCCTCTCTGAAGTTTATACGGGTATCCCTTCCTTAAGAACCTTATATGCCCCCTGGGCAAAACTTACAACCCCTGCCCCCAGATCCTGGGGGGTTTTGCCGACGCATGAAATTTTATTATCTGACCTTTGAATTATTTTTACAAAATGTATGTCTCAAAGTTTTTGCTGATGCCTTTGGGTAAAAAAAAGGGTGTGGGGGGGTAGTTGCCCTCCAATCTCTTCTGGCTCTGAAAAAGTGAACTAGAACTTTTGATTTCCAATCAAATTAGCCCTCTCTGAAGTTTATACGAGCATCTCTTTTATAAGAACCATATTTGCCGCCAGTTCATAACTTATAATACCTACGCCTGGACCCTGGGGGTTGTGTCGACCCCGAAGTTTCTGTTATATGATCTTTGAAGTATTTTTAACGAAATGGCTACCTCAAAAATTTTGTCGGATGTATTTATGGAAAAAGAGCGTGGGGGGCTAACTGCCCTCTGATAACGTTTGACTCATACAAAGTAAACTAGAGCTTCCAATTTCTATCAAATGAGCCCTCTGAATTTTATATGAGCATCCCTTCCATAAGAACCATATATGCCCACAGGGCATAACTTACAACGCCTGTCCTGGGGCCTTGTGGGGGGTTGTATCGTCACCCTAGTTGTTACCTGATGTCTGAACTATTTTTAAGAAAATGATTATCTCAAATTTTTTATCGGATGGATTTGGGGAAAAAGAGTGTGGGGGGGGGGGTCTGGTAGCCATTCGATCTCTTTTGACTCTTAAAAAGTGAACTAGAACTCTCAATTTTCAGCCCTCGGGCCCTGGGGGCTGTGTCGACACTGGCGTTTTTGTTCTCATACTTGAACTATTTTTAAACATTATGTCTATCTCAAAATTGTTATCGGATACATTTGGGAAAGAAAGGGTGGTGGAGGGACTAACTGCACCCGGATCGCTTTTGACTCTTAAAAAGTGAACTAGAACTTTCAATTTCGAATTTCCAGCTTGTTATCATACTTGGACTATCTTTAAAGAAAATGTATATCTCAAAGTTTTTATCAGATACACTTGGGAAAAAGGGTGGGAGAGGGACTAGCTGCACTCCGATCACTTGTGATTCTTAAAGAGTCAACTAGAACTTTCAATTTCCAATCAAATGAGCCCTCTCTGAAGTTTATACCGGTATTCATTCCGTATGAACCTTATATGCCCCCTGGGCATAACTTGCAATGCCTGCTCCCTGGGTCCTGGGAGGTTTTGCCGAGACAACAAATTTTATTATCTGACCTTTGAACTACTTTTACAAAATGGCTATCTCAAAATTTTTATCTGATGCATTGGGGGGAAGAGGGTGTGGGTGGCAGTTGCCCTCCAATTTCTTTTTGCTCTGAAAAAGGGAACTAGAACTTTTGATTTCCAATCAAATGAGCCTTCTCTGAAGTTTATACGAGCATCCCCTTTATCTCCTTTTTGTTGACACCAGAGTGTTTTTTTTTATCTGACCTTCCAACTATTTTTAACAAAATGTATATCTCGAAATTTTGTTGTATCTAGAATGCATTTGTTTTTGAGGAAAAAAGGTATGGTGGGGGGGGGGTGGCTAGTTGCCCTCCGATCTTTTTTAGCTCTCAAGAAGTGAACTAGAACTTTCAATTTCTAATCAAATAAGCCCTCTCTGAAGTTAATATGACCTTCTTTTTCACAAGAACCTTATATACCCCCTGGGTATAACTTACAACGCCTGTCCCCGGGCTCTGAGGCGGTTGTGTTGACCCCGGATTTTTTGTTATCTGACTTTTGAACGATTTTTACAAAATGGTTACCTCAAAATTTCTATCTGATGCATTGGGGAAAAAAAGGGCGTGGAATGAGGGGGGCTAGCTGCTCTCCGATCTCTTTTGCCTCCGAAAAAATGAATCAGAACTTTTAATTTCCAATCAGGTGTGCGCTCTCTGATGTTTATACGAGTATCCCTTCCATAAGAACCATATTTACCCCCAGGGCCCGGTGGCAGGCATTGTAGGTTATGCCCTCCTATTTCTTTTGCCTCTGAAAAGTGAACTAGATCTTTTTATTTCTAATCAGATGTGCCTTTTCTAAAGTTTATACGAGTGTCCCTTCCATAAGAACCATATTTACCCCCAGGGCATAACTTACAGCGCCTGTAGCCGGGCCCTGGGGGCTTGTGATGACATCGGAGTTTTTATTATATGATCTTTGAAATATTTTTAACAAAATGGTTATCTGAAAATTTCCATCAGATTTATTTGGGGGGAAGGGCGTAGGGGGGGGGGGGCTAGTTGCCCTCTGATCACTTTTGACCCTGTGAAAAAGTGAGCTAGAACTTTTAATTTCTACTCAAGTGAACCCTCTCTCAAGTTTACACGAGCATCCCTTCTATAAGAGCTCTATTTGCCCCCAGGTCATAACTTGCAACGCATGCCCCGGGGCTGTGGGGGGGGGTGTGCTGATCCCGGAGTTTTTGTTATATGATTTTTAAACTATATAACAAAATGGCCATTCAAATTTTATCGGATTTATTTGGGGAAAAGAGCATCTGACTCTCAAAAAGGGCACTAAAACTCTCGATTTCGAATCGAATGAGCCCCCTTTGTAGTTTTTACCTCGACCTCTTCCATACGAAGTGCCTCTTGGAAAAAAATTTATTAAAACATTGAATCCGTATGGCCTTTACTATAGACGCCTCTATAGTAAAGAGAGGCGTTGCCTCTGATCAACTGAGTTTCATCATGTTGTAGCATAGTGAATTGATCCTCTATTTGGCCATATGGGGCCAAGAGTTTGATTCCCGCTGCCGCAAGTTTGGATATCAGGCTTGCTGCCTGTTCTTTAAAAAAAAGACCCAGCGACTGAAGCTTCGTTTTGATGCCCTCTGTGCTATCAATGGTTCTGGAGGATCTTTAACATTTTTTATCCTTGCGAAATCCCAATCCATCTTCCAACAAACAAAAACATGCTGATGCTGTTTTAGGTAGAAAATTGGCAGACAGTCCTTAGATTGAGAGCCTATCAATTTCTTACCGACTTGACATTTCTAGGTGATCACTAATTTTGTCAAAACGTAAAAATCAGGCGAATTCTACGGAAAAATAGAAGTATTGAAAAAAAAAATATAGAGGGTTGAAAACCTTCAACCTGCGTACTGGCTCAAAGCCCAGTCTACCCAGCATAAAAACGGCAAACTCTAAATCCAAACAATAGAGATGAACTAACATCCATTTTTTTAAGTATTGTATTTTCTATGATTACAAATTACAAGAATACAAATCACCATTTTCTTTAAACTCTAACTTAATTACCTAATAAATGAGGTTAATAGTGGGTAATGTTAGTCTAAAGTTATTGTAGGATTTTCAGTCCATGGTATATTACAATTTTACTTGCCGTTTGTTTTCGTACTATCCTTTTTTTGGGGGGAGGGGGTAAAGCATACAATGGAAATAAACACACATATCCGAAATAAAATAATAAATGTAAGGATGTGAAATTTATTTGGCATAAAAAAACTATCAAATGACTTGATATTTCTCCAAGAATCTTCGTTCAAACGTTACTCCCTGGGTTGGCACATAGCCTACATTGAATGGATTTAAAAAAAAGTATTCGATTTTTTTTTTTTTTTTTTTTTTTTTTACATGTAGACTTTCTATTGTGATTATTTATGTTTCTTTTTATATATTTCAGTCTTGGGATGCTTTCTTTAAAAGTGCAACAGCTGGAGCTGAGCCTGGTGCAGCTTACACAAGACCTCCTTCTTTGGGATCCCTTAAACCTAATGAGGTACCTTTCTGTTTGTATTTGCTATATTTCATTCGTATTTTGTGTATGCCTTTCTTGTAATGATAATCCAGATGAATTAGATTATTAAACTGATAAAATGCAAGCCATACTTGATAAAATCTTATCTGGCTGTTCGTAAAATCAGTGCTTTTAACATGAAGGCAAGCTGAGAAGGCCACGTCGCCGTCCCTTGGGATATATGCGGAGGTCAAGGAGAACTGGGGCGAAGAAATTTATCTAAAAATGGGATTGGCTCTGGATGATTTGAAATGGCTAATGTATGTAAGGGGAAATTTTATGCCTCTTGGAGAACGTAGGAAATATTTCGGGAGAAATAGATTGAGGGATGGTTCTTACAGTTGCCCTATGTGTGGAGAGATGGGTGAGTCTTTGAAACATTTGTTAGGGCATTGTAGGGAGTTGAGGGATTTGCGCTTGGAAATATTTGGTAAGGAGGTTGGGGGGAGAGATTGGATTTCGGAAAATTTGAGAAGTAGGTGTTACTTAACTATAAACAATATTGGAAAGTTCGTCCGGGTAGGTATGAGGTATCGTGATGTTTTCTTAAATAATTAGTTTAATGTCTTTTCAGTCTATGTTTGTTGCTGTATATTTTTTTTCCACTTGTTTTGTGTATGTCACCATGGCCCAATTGGGCTTTTCGCGTGAATAAATCTATCTATCTATCCATGATGACATAGGCACGGTGTGATTTTTTTTGTAACTGAGGTCCTTTCAGCTTGAATATTTTCTTCGAAACATCTGTCAAATATGGTATGCTGAAGCTTTTGATTATGCAGATGGAGAAGGAATGTTCTCCAGTGTCTCTGCCTCTGACGTTATGATGATTAAGTTGTTGCTCAGATTTGTCAATAACGCTTCAAAAATTGAAACCCACTACTACTAGTAGCTCAACAAAGTATCGGAATAAATTAGGCCGACGGAGCTACGCATGCTCCTGCTCAATCCCATTATTTTTAGAGATTTACACTCCCTCCCATGGAAGTATCTACTTTTTTAAAAACTTTCCTTATCGCCTCATCCTACCCCACATTTGGTTTGATGGCCAAGTATTTTTCGTTACTGTTCGTGACCTCTTCATCTTCGTTCGTTAACGTGACCTCTTAAAAGTGGCGTAAACTCTCGTCAAAATCCCCGGGGGGGGGACTTGGAGTTGACTTTCCCAATCTAGTGAAAATGATATCGAAAAATGGATCATATAGTACCATAAAGGCAAAGATATACTAAAGAAAACTGACGCGTTTCTTTGGATGCATGAATTATGCAGGCAAACACCTTTTGAAGAAACCAAATTTCAGGGGAGTGGGGGGGAAACTAGGGTCTGGAGAGGGCAGTTGACCCCCCCCCCCCTTCTGCCCCGTAGAAAATTACACTTCTGTGTCTAAATATTAAGAAAGAGACGATCAAAAATGGTGTTTCTAAGGCCAAACGAAAATGCTGAAAAACACACAAAGCGAATACTTCGAGAGGACAACCGCCTCTCTTCAGCGCGAACAAAAAAAATAAATTCAAGGAAATTGCCAAAAAGACAAAGAAAAAACCAAAAGCAAACTTGGAAAGTCAATGTGAAAAAATAACAAAAACTAAAAATCAAAAGGCTATTTAAATTCATTAAAAACCAAAATTAGAAGAATTAAAACCAAATATCTAACAACTATAAAGCAGTTTATTCACCAATATCTGCGATTTGCACATCTTCATCAGCTTTTCGGAGCACCGACGTTTCAAACCCATAATTGCAAACTGTAACTACTGTAGCTTCTAGTTTCTTGACCTTAACTCTACCACTCTCGCTTTTCCGAATTTAATTCCAGAAAACACCCTATTTCTTAGCTATTCTACATTTTTCACTGACGTCATCAACCTTCTTCACTAAAAATAATGCTGCCCATGTAATTGAAACTATCAAATAGTTCAATTCTCATGGTGTTTCTCCTTGAGAAGGTGGGAGGAACGGGCTTGAATTCCACCTCTCTTCCCCATTTCTACTTACTTGGTAAGGAAAATGCTGTCAGTGTGTTTTTTCGCCTGTAATTTTCATTTAAATGTTTTTTGAAATTTCTGTTGGAACACCGTAAATTCTGCTAAAGAGACCCCAAAGATCACTACCCAAAGATCATAGGTGATAAAGAGAACGTGATATCATTTGAATTTAAATCTAAACTTTATTAGAAAATTTGCAAATTTGTTTTCTTTTCTCTCTTTGCAAATTTACGATAGATAAATGGAATAAATTTCTTTTTATATCTAAAACATCCAAGTTTCACAGAAAATCAACTTCTAAAATTAGAGTGGCAAAAACTGTGGACAGTGGAAAAACTCCGATAACATTCTGTTAAATTGGCGTGATAAGTTCATTAGATTAATGATAGAACTTTCTATAGCAAATACTGTGTTATCCAGTGTAATGACAGAGATTACAAAACTGTATTAAATAAACATTTAGTAGTTATAAAACTTGACTCGAAGATCCAATGTATGTTTTTCTTTTCCTTTTTATCACCGAAGTACAGGTCTTAAAGTGAGTCTCAGCTCTCAGCCCTCATATTTGTGACTTAGCTGTGATATTTTTGTAAACATTGTATCTAGAGAAGAAGAGCAGATTACTAGTACTACTGACAATCCATTGCTGCACCAAACCCCCTTAGAATAACACAGCTGCAGACGCTTCTCCTCCATCTCACTCTCTTAGGAACTTGACATGTGTCAACGTGTCAAAATGTTAAGCTTTCTGGCCTTACATTCCTAAAAACAGCAGCGTAGACACCAAAGTGATTTAATTCTCAAATAGTAGAAAAATCATTGCCATTTTTAGGAAGGTTGGAAGGCTTGTTAATGCTCTTACAGATTTCAAGGTTTTTGTTGACAAAAATCGTGTGGAAACAATACTGTGAATAGTACAGAGCTATGATTTGTGACCTGTCTTGTATCATAGGTACCAATATCTGCCCTTGTCCCTTATTTGTCGCAAGAACAAGGCCTTGGCGCACCTCAAGTTAACGAAAAGACTATTGATGATCATCTTGCAGTCCAAGCAATCATCAGATCATACCAGGTAAATATTATTATGAATGTAATTTTTGATATTGAGGTAATGAGTGTTGTTTGTGGCTGAGTAAGACGTGCTTTTATTGTACTCTTTTAAAATTGTGTACAGATTCTTTGACGAAACCAAGCCCTTGACGGATGAACTTTGTAATGTAAAAGCTAAATAGCTAAAAAAAAAGGATTTAGTTAAAAAAAATTTCTTGATTCCTAAAATATGTTATAGCATTTTTGAGATTGAATTTGCTTAGCATCTGATTTATTAGATGGTGCACAAGTCATAAGACGTTGCGTAGAATTTTTTGTTCTTGGGCTTACCCAGTAATTGAGTTTGATCAAACCTTGCACAGTAGAATTGACGCGTTTTTTGTCAAACAGATGAAAGCAGTTATAGTTCTCTTCTTCCCATTCGAGGTTTCTGGCAAAGAAATATCCAATTCCTTCTGCTTCTAGTAAAAAAAAAGTATGATTTCTGCACGTTCTACATGATTTTTTATACTTATTTATTAAAATTCCTATTCAAACAAGAATAAAATCCTTAGCTTTGTTGGCTTGTTTATTTGTCAAAATAAAAACTTTTGTCGTCAGGATGCGTGCGAAGTATTCCGTATACAAAAGAAATATGGCGCTTCGTTCCAGAAAAGATGTTGTTTGGTCTATTAGTCCTTAAGGGTGGTGTCAGTAATAGTGTGATTCTGTTTAAGGTTTTCCAAAAAAAAAAACGTTTTTTCTTTTGCAGTACTTCTTTCCTTGATTGTTGCTCCTTCTATATGACCCCTAAAAGTCCTTTTTCTGATTAGAATGAAATCCATTGGCTTGATTAATCTCATAAAGAAAGAAAACGATAAAAAACGGGGTTATTAAAGGCCAAATGAAAATACTGAAGAAAACACAGAAAGCGAGTATTCCGAGAGAACTACCACCTCTCTTCTTCAGCGTGAATAAAATAATATGATCAAGGGAAAAGCAAAAACCAAAAGGCAAACGTGGAAAGTACAACAAAACCAATGAAAAAAACCGCCAAAAAATTAAATAAAATTAAATAAAAGACCAAAAATTAAAATCAAATACCTAACAAAACAATAAAGTGAGTTATTCGTCAATATCTGCGATTTGCACAAAATCGAAAAAAATATGGACTGCCATCGACAGATACTAACGAACAACTGAGAAACAAAAGAAAAAATTCATTCACTCAAACAAACGAAGCAGCGATTGAATTAATTGGAGAACTAGGTCGCCTGATTTATGATTTTAACCATTGCATTTCTTGCGGATACCCTTTGAGGTATCCGCAAAGGGTATCCGCTTCTCCGCAGTGCTGGACATTGCCTTTGTCATGCGAAATTAGGTTAGCTTGGTTAAATAAAACAGTATGGTCTGGATTATTAAATGTGTGTTCTGAGAGGGAAGAGTTAACATTTTCAGTTTTTTTCCGCTTTTTAAGGGTGTTATTAATTGAGGTAGAGTGCTGAGTTAATCTATCCATAAGTCATTGACCAGTTCTTCCGATGTCCCAAAGACCACACGAGCAAGGAATTCGGTAGACACCGAAGTTTTCACCTATCCCGATAGGGTCTTTACCTTGGTAGATTTGGGAACTGATAGTTTTTTTGGGTCTATAGTAAGTGAAAATATTATTTTGCTGTAGATTGTTTGAAATGTTGTCTGAAACCCCTTTAATGTACGGGAGACAAAAATAAACTGAATTTTCCCCTTGATTTGTGTTTAGTGTCACTATCTGATAATTTTTTAATACGTTTTTTTTTCATTGGTTTTGTTGTACTTTCCGCATTTATTTTTTTGGTTTTTGCTTTTTCCTTGATCATATTATTTTGTTCGCACTGAAGAAGAGAGGCGGTTGTTCTCCCAAAATATTCACTTTCTGTGTTTTCTTCAGTATTTTCATTTGGGGTTTAAAAACCCCATTTTTGATCGTTTTCTTTCTTTATCTTATGGCAGGCCAATGTGGTTTAAGAAATAACCTTGTCTAATCTATATAAAGAAAAATTTTATCATCACGATACTGTTGAAAATTGGCCTGAATAAACAGAGTAGGCTTAACAACACTTCGTTCCAGAGAGGAGGCTAGTTTGTTTTTGTAGGAACCATTCAACTACTCTTGCAATTGACCGCTCACCTGCTTTATTTTTGGATTGTATTCACAGATTTTGTAAATAAGAAGTTGAAATCCAACTCTTTGGAAAAGCAAAAGAGAAAAAGGAAAATACTTATTGTCAATCATTCGCAACATACACTGACTGATGTTTTATCATTTTGAAATTTTGTTGGATGAAATTGAATGAAATTTTGTCAATTAATAATTTTGGAAGAATTCAAGCCGTTAGAACCTATACTTCTTCCTAAGTTATATTTTGTGGGGGTACATACCATCGTTTGGTATGTAGATGGGAGCACTCTTAAAAAGCATTGGAGGAATAGAATTGTAAACACTGAAAAGAGACTTCCTCCCCCGATGCATCATGGATGTAAGATTTTCACTGCTCGGTTGCTTGGTACATATTTTTTTACCCTACCAATATGATATTAGAAAAACTGGGATGTCGTATCTTTTTTTGTTGTCTTTTCTTTTAAAAAACTCTTTTTCCTAGCTCTTCTGGAAATCCTTGGAAGTAGGGAACACCTGTATCCGTTTTTTGTCCCTTAACCATATACTTGATATATGCCGGTATTCTCTTTTCTTTTTTTTTGGCATTAGAAAACTAAATTATAGACCAATAAAAGTTTCTATAAAATGAATAATAATAACGGACTGTGCTAACTCGTCTGTTTTCTAGTCAAATATATATTTTAGAGAATTATTTGATTTTCATTAGTTTAAGTTGCTATGAAAAAATAACTTGTAATTTGTTTGTCTTTACTTTCGTTCGTTCGAAAGAATAAAACAAAAGATGATCGTGCTCTTTTGAAATATAGGAAAATTAAATCAGGTAATGATTGAGTTCATGGCATTTTGCCATTTTATTTTTATCTTGTCTCATGATGAAATTTTGTTATAACTGATTCGTAACATGTCTTTGTAGTTGGTTAAAGTTCCTTCAAATCTTATCAGTTTGTTGTTTTCGATTTTAAATAATATCTAACTCGGAAATTGTATCTTTTCTTGGACTTCGTTATGTAGAAAGTCTCAATATTAGAGACCTTTTCCACTGACGAACCGGAATCTTAGTCGGGACTAAAAATTCGACATTCCGCTAGTAATGCAGGTCATGAAAATAGTCTCCCAACGGACAATCAGGATCGTGAATTCATAGTTTTTAAAGGTTTTGAGCTGATAGTTCTTTTCTTTTATTCAAATTTGATCTAAATTTGTGGCTGAGAGTATCTCCCACGAGACTATAACTTGGCGTATATCTGCTACAGTATAAATTTATACATTATAGTATTTTATTTAGTCTCAATCTTAACTGGTTCCTCTTACTTCCTATACCACTCCAAATTTGACTCGTGGGTAAAGGTCCTTTATTTGGACCTTCTTCCCTTTCTAACCCAAGTTCTCTGAAAAGTGTGAAGCTCCTGCAGAACATACTAAAGTTCTTCAAAAAGCCCTACATTAAGGGTTTTGAGTATAGTCACACTCTAAAATATAACTTTTGGATGGAATTGTAATTTTCCTACCGGGTATCATATATCCCAATTTCTGTTCATTCACAGTTAAAATAACACTTTATTTCTTCTTAAAAGGTGTGTATTGAAGACCTATATGCCGCCAGCTAAAGTAACTAGCGCTAACACCAGCTCTTCGCTGCTTTGAATACATCAGCGTTGAACTGTTTTTTTTTTTTTTTTTTTTTTTTTTTTTTTTTTTTTTTTTTTTTTTTTTTTAAATGAGCATGTAGAAAAAAGACTTTTAATACACTTTTAATTTATGTTCCTCGAATACAACGTTTGTTTTTAATGTTTCCATTCAAGAAGTTGTGTCTCGGTTAGTTTCGTTTTTAACTTTTGTGTGCCTTTAGATAAGAGGACATTTGTCAGCGACTCTGGATCCTCTCGACATTTTGTCTCACCAAGGTCGTGATGCTCCGTTTGTGGAAGTTATGCCATTAGACCTGCTAAACAAAAGTTTTGGTAATCATTGGTGTTGTACTGCGCATATTAATATTATTTTATTCGATGTTTTATGCATATCTTTGATCTTTTTTTTTTCGAATTTCTGTGTTCAAATGAAGGCTGTTTTCTAATTATTTAGTTCATTTTATTCGGGTTGGTGTTTTCCCGAGCTGAAAAAAAAAAGATGCTTTAAGTGGTCATCGTTCTGTCTGTATTATGAATTGCAGAAGTACTGTCTATTTAACCGTAAACATTTAATTCTGGAGGTTAATATCATCCAGCGGTAGTATCAGTGGTAGTGTTTTTCTGAGGTGATCGAAGATGGTTAAATTCATAATTATGCTAATAGAAATTTTCTGTTACGCTCCAATAAGTTTTTGGAGAGAAAGGGAGGGATGAATAATAATCTGAAGATCTAATCATTACCAGTAAAAGTTTAAGAGGACTACTATGCTTAATTGGCTTTCCAGGAATTAATAAAAGTATGTTTACAAAATGTTTCAGACATACGATCGTAAAATTTTATAACGGAAATATAAAATTTTATAATGTAAAAATTAGGAAAAAATAAAACTATATTTGTAAAATGGAACGATTGTCACATCCTTTCTAAAGATAGTTCTAGATGCGATCCTACCGCCGGGTAGTGGTTAGTGTCCCTCTTCTGTGGTTTGTTTTAGATATTCAAAAACCCAAGTTTTTCAGAAATAGCTTGACAGAACTGTCAGATTTTCGAATGTCGTTCCTACTTAGGAAGAATGGGGGGGGGGGTCATAGTTTGAACACAGGATTCTCGTGGCTTCGACTCATTTTCATTTTTTTTTGTTTATTTATTGTTTTTAGCTTGTCTTGCATGCTATTTGGATATTCGTAAATATTTTCTTTTTGTTGCTGTTTTAGATCCGTGGTCATCACCTAGCTGCTTTAGATCCGTTAGGAATCAATCAAGCAGATCTTGATTCAAGTTTGCCTCCTGAATTGCAATATAGTAGCTATAATTTAGGTAAGTGATTGAGTGACGAAAAGGGCACGCATCTTATACTACCGAGATTTTTTGTAGCCTAATTTTGTGACAATAACGAAGATTTCCTGACTTGTCGTGAATTCGGATTGTACCGCTTAGAGAATGCGGCTGTTTAGATACAAAACATAACGAGTATTACAAAAAAAAATGAGAGATTACAATTTGCAAATGAGTTAAGAATACAGAATTGCACATTAATGTGGAAGACGTCCTCCTATGCATCGTCTTACTTATCTCACATCTTCCTTTTGTGAAGGTGTCGCTCGGTTTTATTTTCTCCCTAACGTGCTAATGCTTTTACTCGGGAACTTTTACTTTTATGGTTAGAATTCGTCTATTTGACTTATTGAACTAGATTTCATCTAATTGGACTTTAAAATTAATTCCCGAAAATCGAGCGTTTCATAAGTCAATCCTACCAAGTCCACTTTTTACTGTTGTTTTAAGGTTTTTCGCTAATGCACTTGATTGACACCTTTGATACACTCATAACGATATTCGTCAGTAATAAGAATCAATATCAAACATAGTGACAAATATATTTTTTTCCATCTGGCTAAGAATGGTTCCTCAGAAGTTAATTTGACTAAGTCCATTCTAAAATGCCATTAGGATCAACCCCATAGGAACAATCCTTAGGCACAAAAGTTTCCATAACCAAGCCAATAAGCAACTACTGAAATAAACTGGAAATGTTTCCTAACAGATGAATGAAAAAAGAGTGGAAAATCTCAAAATGAAGAACAAGACAACGGGTTTACGGCTAGCAGAAGGAAATTAAATGACACCAAACGACGGATATTTTTGTCTGTATAAAACTAAGCGTCTTCAGCGCTTAAAATAGAAGAAACTAATTAAAAGAGTAAAGATAAACCCTAAAATTAAAATAAAAAAAATTTTAAACTACAAAAAAAAAGAAACGAATCAACATCTGTGTACACAATTAATACTACTTTTATTATTTTTCCTATCTTCGATTAGACTTTATCTTTATCTTTTAATTAGTTCTTCCTATATTTAATGCTGAAGACGCCTAGTTTTATCTAGGCGAAATATCCTAGTTTGGTGTCTTTTCCTCTCTTTATACTGGCCGCAGACCCGTTGTTTGTTCTTCATTTTGAGATTTTTCTCTCCTTGTTTTGTCATGGCTGGGTAGTTCGACTTTAAATCTTTTAAAGAGATGATTGGTGCATCAGATTCAAAACCGTTAGTTCTTTATGTTCGTTTTTTAACTTGAAGAGATTGATTTCAATAAAATTACATCTGGATTTCTTACCAAGAAAAAAAAGAAGAAATTAGACTATTTGTTTTTTGTTGGAACCATGCAGCGAAACACGTATGTATGCATGAAACGTTTATTTGATGATTTTTTATTTTTAGTACATGCTGTCAGTGTGAATGCTTCATGTTATTTTTTGCTTTCATCTTCTCTCCATTTATGCTATTATCTATAAAAGCTAAAATTTAGGGATTTAAACATATATTTTGGTCCTAATTTTGAAATTTATTGAAACAGACAGTGCACCTCCACGTTTCTCCTCTTTTGTTATGGAGGTATGTAAGCACTAAACAATAAAAACTAGGGAGTGGAAACATAGTTTAAATGTGTTAATAATATTTGACGCATGTCTGCATCCAAGGATACCCCCCCCCCCCTCCTTCAAATGACCATGACCTTATACATCTGTGATCAGGTGTTCCGCGCATCGGTTTTTCCTCATTTTATTTGCTTCTTTGTCATATTCACAGTTCTGTAACACTAATAGCGTTTGATATGGCAGTCTCTTGATAAAAATGGCGTTTTAATTACTCATGTCTGTTAAAGTTGCATCACTTTTGCCTGACTAGACTTGTTCATTTTTTTTACTCGATCCTCATCCATATCTTTACAGCCGCCCAGAAGTGAAAGTACTTAATCTGCGCAGTTTGTCACTTCTAGACTCATTTGCATCCATAAAACAGAATTAAGTGACCCTAAGCCAAGAAAACACAAATGTCCTAATCCAACGAAATAGTGTTCAACCACACTAAAGATCAGGAATTTTAACTGATCTTCCAGTTGGAAGATTACTTGACGTAGTTGCAGTAACGTAAAATAAATTTGATGACACTTGAAACAAGGGCGCCAAATGGGGTGGGCAATTGCTTCTAGAATTCTGAGCCGAGAAGGCTGTATCAACGTATTCAAGTCGAGTAAACTAGGATGCATTAACTTTCACCATCTTCATCGTCTGCGGTCATAAATGGTTTTCCTGGGTATGCCTTGGTAGATTTCCAACCCTAGGCATAAAGGTCTTAAAATACACGTGCAGAAGCACGGGGGCATGGAAGTCAAGGTAGTCATGCATGTGACTGCTGCCCCTGAACTGGTAAATTAACTATAAATTCTGAGTCGCAATATCTCAGATTAATGAAAAGTGCAGATACGTACTTTTACCTTTGGATGGCTAATCAGATGTCAGCTTAATTCGTCCTTATGACGGAAAATTAATCAAATTGCAATAAATATAACAAGACCGAGAAAACAATGTGAATATGACATAAATGAAAAGTAAATAAACCGAAAGTTGAGTGTTGACGATATTAGCCTTTGCCCTATTTATACGTTATTATCTTCCAGAAAAGTTTTCAAAAATGTTGGCTTTGAATGTGCCACTGCATCACGTACCTCTACCTGACAGTGACAGCCCTATCCAATTGATACAAAGTAACCTGTTTTTTTTTTATCCTATATTAGTTTGTTCATAGTCTGCATTTTAGTTACTGTCCGTCTTGCTCTATGTACTTTGTTCTTTTTTTATGTTCATTCATTTGCTTAGCGTTTTCAGTTGTGTAGCGACGGTAATGCCATAGGATCTTACCTCTGAGACCTGCGATTAACACACTTTTAATGCTAGTTATAGACTTGACATATTTCAGTTATTTTAATATTGGTGATTTAAGGTAAAATTGGATCTAGTTCAATAAGCTGTGAAGGTATTTAGCTTAGCGATTCACTACAATTCGTTGGTTTTGTGCAAAATTAATTTTGTTGGGCTCGTATCAAAGCTAGTATCCAGTGCAAATGACATCTAAAATGGACCCTAAAACCTATTTTTCCCATGTATGCCTATGGAAATTTTGACCTTTTAAGGGATCCACTTATTATCGCTTTGCTTATCGTAGAATGTTTAGCAACTTTTTTAAGAATGCAGTATCTAAGATCATATTTTGTCAAAATTCAGCTCAGGGGTTTACCAAATGTAATATATCATGCTTGATCGAATGATCCAACAAGAATTTCGTGTTTTTTAAGCAAGTAGGTCCCTATTTCTTGTTTTTTATTTTGCGATTTGATAAGTATTACATTCATTACAGATCGTCCCTTTTTCATTTGTGAGTTCAACCGTATTGTTTATATTTCTTGCTTATTAAAAAAAAAAAAAAAAAAAAAAAACTTCTTAATATTATTACTATTTTTTCATCAAGCTGAATCGAATTAATGACTTAATCAAATAGACTATCATGGCGAAAGCTGCGTGATGGTTTGCAGCAACTGCGGCCCGTGGGTCACAGCTGAGGAGGAGTAAGAAAATCATGTACAACATGCGTCCATTGCCTAATACTGTATCGGCTAGCCTGCTAAAGCCGCAACCTAAACACTAGCTGCTAATCTCAACCTCACTCAACCTAGGCCTGACAACCTCTATTTGAGTAACAAGTGTCCACTTCTTCCATCACAGGTCGGGCAGGCACAGGCTCTTGAGGCCACAACTGCAGCTGTTGAGCCGTTTTTGAAGGAATTCGGACATTCTTTTATTAACTAGAATAATAACAAGAGATACCAAAACCCCGGTCCTCCCTGCAGAGCTTGAACAAGGCATAGATCTTAAAAGGGCAAAAACATATCCTAAATCTTACTTGTATCCATTTCCGATAGCTGTGATAATCACTAGAATTTAGGCACCCTACCCACCCTCTCCCACAGGGTGGAATCATTGCCAAGCCTTGAGTAGGTATAGCTAATTCGACTACTGTTACTTTGAATTAAATTTGGTTGAAATCTGACTTTCTTTATTGTACATACCCTGATGACAGTGACTTAGTGACCTCTCATCCATCCAAAGAGGTCGTAATGGTCATGGACCTCCGTGAGGCACAACTGGGAAAAGAACTGTTATCTCTCATCAGGCTCGGTTAAGGTGCAGCGGCTTCTTATGCTAACTGTCTTGACGATAAAAGTTTAGACACTCATTTACTCTACAAAATCAAATAGGGTCCTAACCTGAAAACCGCAACATGGAAATTAGCTCCCACTCTCCTCTAAATTTGCTTGGGATCTGTAAACTGTTTATTAGATGACGTCATTTTAGGCTGCCATTCCCGATAGAGAATTGGGCCGTAATTTCGAAGTGCCGCAAATAGTAGACGGACTATTATCTTTCACCCACTTTGATTGAGATTCAACAACCTGTTCTGAAAATGTGAAAAAAAACTTGGGACTCCCTCCCTCCGTTAGAGTTGGGTCACATACATTCCCTCAAAAGGTGCAGTTAGGGTTTTTATTCTTCTCACAAAAGTTTAGATTAGATAGGCTATTCTGTTAGATGCCCCATTGGAAAAAAAGAGATCCTTTTCACCCTCCGATAAAGCTTTGATCGGATCCTGGTACCCAAAAGGCAGATTTAGGACACTATTTCTTAATTCCAACCAAGCTTGGTTGACATTGTACAGCTTATCGTATGGACAATACTTAGAAATTCCCTATCATATGCCAATAGTTACATTTCGCTCTCAGATTTAAAAGGTTCAACTAGAACACCAGCCACTACTTCCCATCAAGTTTGGGTGAGGTTCGATGTCCTCTTGAGGCAGATGGCCTAATGCGAAGAGCCTATTAACCCTCCCTCCATAAAGTTGGGTTCACCTCTGACTCTCAAAAGCAATAAGTAGGAGACTGGGCCTCACTTCCCACCAAGTTTGGTTGAAATCTGATTACATGATGACTTGATGACGTCCTGATGACTTGAACTTACTTACCTCTTTCCCCCAAAGAGGTTGGATTATGGCTGGACACTCAAAACACACAACTGCAACTCTAGTGCTGGACTTTGCACCAAGTTTGGTTAACTTCCAATGGTCATTTAAGGTAGACGTTCTGATAAATATTTGAAACCGTTTACCTTCATCTTGATTGCTAATTACGATGAGAGCAATAAAAAAAAACATCTCAGACTTATCTTTTCTTTTACACATCGTCTTTCTATTTATTGTTTTTCAGGTTTGAAGATATATGCATGGCTATGCATATTAAGAAAATCAACTGCTTCTTTTGAACCCATTCTGTTAGTACCAATATGAAATCTTTATAGTTTGTTCAACCATCCAAATGTATTATACGACTCAAGATTTTTCCATGGTGAGAAGAGCAGTCATAGATTTCCCTCGGCATTTTTTTACAGTGACATTTTGAGTTTAAAAAAAATATATCCCATTCAAATGTTTACTTGTACGTTAAGGGAGGAGGGAAGCGGTATTCAAAGTTTTTTTTAATTTTAGTGCTTCTTTAAGATATTCAAAAATATTTGCCTCAATAAACTGCTGTTTTGGGCTGCAGAGCGACTATTCTCGCCCAAATGCGGCCAAGGTGAAAACTCAAAAACAATCAGCAGCTATTTATACAATAAACAATAAGACACTCCTATTTTTGATAAGTTTTATTCTGATGCACATTTTTTCGAAATGTATAATTTAATTGTTATAAAAGAAAATTTATAAAGGGTCAGAAATAAAAAGAAGTTTGTCAGATGAGTATATAGAGCCACGTTAAAACTTTGAATGATGAGGAACTACCCTAGATATCATGGAAGCTATTGTCCCTCTCCGCCCTCTCCCAGTATGCAAGTTCAATTTATTAATATAATACGCATAACAAATAAAATACACTAGGTCACCACGGAGAGACAGAGCTCTTGATTGTGGTGACCCCATCAATATATACAACATAAATAATATTAGTTGAAGATCCTAACTGGATTCTAACTTACGCCTTAATAGAAACAACACACATTTCCAGTCCAACTTTTCTGTGTAAATGCTTCGAGAATTGCTGTGTTCATGTAGATGTTGGTTTTTATGCGAGGTATATTCTTAAAGTAAGTTCAGTTTGATGATAAGAAAAAGAAAGGCCAAGAGAAACTGTCTAATATAAATAACTGTAATGAATAATGAAGCCATCATTCATACAGGCACTTGTAATGTCATGGCACATGTTCCATATGCCATTTTCATAAACATCGTTGCCTGTTAACTATGTAGTACAAGCTCTTAGAGCTGGTTATCGTAGGGAATGTTTAATTTAATTTTGATGAAAAATCAATACAGATGTTTGCTGTGATGTCCTTTGGGAACTGAGTTACTCAATACGGAAAAAGAGCCGAGAAACACTCACAAATGGTATTATTTTGATGCATGGCAATGCCCGGTCTCACGTTGTCTATTTTAAAGAAAGACACGAGTGTCGACTATGTTGATTATGGTAGAAGGATATTTTTCTGTTGTTGAAGGTTTCTTTTTTTTTCTTTTCTTTTTTAACCATCTGAGATGAAAGGGAAATATCCTTTATCATTTTTCGGATTTACTTGCCCCTCTCTTCTCTATCATTCCCTGGTATTTGGAGGGGATATGGTTTGTGGTGTCTTTTGTTTTGTTTTATAAATAAAGTTGAAAAAAGTGAGCTTGTGTCGAGATAATATTATTGGAAGTATCATTTGGTTTGAAAAAGAGAAGAAGAAAAAAGAAAACTTCATTGATACCAGTAAATTTAGTAAAATGTATAAAACTAGAACATAAAGTGTTTATCTAAGTGTGACTACGTTAGAACTATAAAAATAATATAATTAGACAAAAAATATATGCAAAGATTAGGAATTTATGGCAAGCTTTTTGCTTCTTTTCTTGTCTTTCTAAATGGTTGCCTTTCTAGATGAAAAAGACATGAATAGAGTCTTCAAGTTGCCTGCGACAACATTCATTGGTGGCAAAGAACGTCAGCTCCCTTTAAAAGACATCCTGTCAAGGCTTGAAAATGCTTACTGTCGCCATATAGGAGTTGAATTTATGTTTATCAACTCCTTAGAACAGTGTAATTGGATTCGTCAGAAGTTTGAAACCCCCGGCATTACAAAGTTTGATAATGAAACTAAGAGATTGATTTTGGCTCGTTTAGTTCGTGCCACTGGGTAAGTTTCTTGAGCTATTTTCGCTTGCAATTATCTTCAAATGTGTAGTCAGCAACTTATGACCCGTGGGTCATTGAGTGATCCCTTTACTAATTATAAAAAAAAATATAAATATAAACAGAAATGAAAAATAAATGTTATGCATTCCTAACTATAAATACACAACAAAAATGTTTTGTGTTATGTATCTGACTTTGTGTCTCCGATTTGTGTATTTTGGTCAAAACTATTAAAGTGGTTACCAGTAGTACGAATGATAAAATCAAGTCGAATTTTCCTGTTGAGTATTTATTTTTCTTGTGGGTGTTTTTTTTTTGTTTTTTTTTGTTCACCATTACACGTACGACTCTGTGTGGGTTTTACATCATTAAATTGATAAAAAATCTACTCTATAAAAATCAATGTTTCCTATGTAAGTTGATTCCGTATGCAGATTTTGACTTTCCAACATTAAAAGGAATACTAATAAAAATAAATTCTAGTAAAGGTCCAGCAGTTTAGAAAATTGTAGAACATCATTCCTAGTAATAACTATTGGAATACATTACTTGGAACTATAACCCTGATGACCATTGCCCTCTAAGATATCAAACCCACTTCAAAATGGTGAAACTTGATGCCAAATTTACATGTACATGGATAGTTGAAAGGTCAGTTATGGTTATTTGAATCTGAAAAATATTGTTCAAAAATTAAACTAGTATGGCTTGCAAATTTAACGTTTTCTTGCAGTAATTAAAATATTGAAAAGAGGAGTTAGAAAATCTCTGAAATTATCTTTTTTTTATCTCACATTTTAGTACCTTCGTAAAATAGACCTTCGAGTAAATGTTACGGCTTAGTTATGTTATGATGCTTCACCTGATAGACATGTAACCTTCATTTTTTCGGTGTAGTGTAAAAAAAAAATCATCTCGGGAGGCAAAAACTTTTAAAGCAACTCTGCCTCAATAAAACGGAGATTCAAAGACGTTTACCTGTCTTGATGATCTATTTTCATTATGTTTATTGTGTGTTGTAAATCTTTGTATCGTCGATTTTATTTCATCCTTTTATTTCCTTGCTGCTATAACTCATTGTAAGTTGAAAAAAAATGCAGTGCAAGTAAAAGGTGAAGTTTGAAATGACCCTTCCCTTAGACCTTGGTTCCGGCAGTGCCAGAGGTACACTGGGTATCAGTGAGTAGCCTCCTATGACATATCACGTGAGATACTACGCGGTTATCCCCCCACTCTGAGATGAGGCTCGTCTGAAGGGCTCTTCCGTCATGTCAGTACATCCTACAAAGCGTTCTCTTTGGTCTTTCTTGGTGACGGGTGCCTTCCTCCTGTCAGCGGAAACAATGCCTGGTTGGCTCTTTGGATGCACGAAGTTCGTCGTTGCTGACGTGCTATTTCGAGCTAATCCATATGATCCAGCAACGACAATTATTCTCAAAACCAGTAAGATGTTTGGACTGTTCTTAAGTTAACTTTAGGCATTCTATAGAGCAACTCAGGACAGACAAAACTTTGCTCCTGACCAGGCTGAAATTCAAATTCTGTGAGTTTCCAAACTGGTAGAAGTCGCTGAAATTATGTGTTGGCTACGGTTGTTCTGGTGCGCAGTTCTTTTTCTAGAGTGGATCGATAGCAGCCCTATCTGGGACTTTATGCTTCTTTTCGTCTTGCTGTTGCATCTATTTGTATTCTAGCCATTGGAAGTTACTATACTTCCTAAGAACTTAAAGTCTGTCCCCTGTCATCGCCTCCAGGCATGATTCCTATTGGTCATCTTCTAATTGACATAGCTTTAGTCTTGGGGGTGTTTGTATGTAATTTGAACTATTCCGGTTTCTTAGAGAATTGGTTCAGGAACTCTCAGAGCCTCTGTTTTTCGGCTTCTATGAGCCCTATATTGTTGGTGAAGTCGATGTCCTGAAGAAGTATAGATTAATTGCAAAAAAACTTCTTTTGTTCCCTCTGCTGAATAGTCTTACTTTATTATCATTGATTCTTTGAATACAAAGAACAACTTAACGATACTACCCTAGCCACACTGTGGTTTTTTATAATATAACTTCTGATTAACAAATTTTTTAAATACAGCTGTTGTTTATCTACTAGCAGTGTATTTATATAACTCTAAAATTAGACATGTCTTAAAATTTTGCTTTTTGGTTATGCTGTCAGTTAAGGACCGTGAGAACTTAACACCCAAATTTAAAACCCAATTATTCATCAAATGTTAAAATTGGTCGGCTTGAGTGATTCATCATGATTAACATCTAAGCTTAATTTTTATGGTGGTTTGACTTGATAAAAGATTTAATTTTTTTTTTAAAGCTAATAAAGACGGAAGCAATAGATTATCGATCTGTATGCTGCATTTGAAAAACAAGAAATGCAATTACATAATACTAGTAGAATTGTAGAACTTGGGGAAAATTAAGGCTGGTACAAGGATACCGCACTAAGTTCTTGCCATTTTGTTCTTTCACTTGTGTAGCGCATTTTTGACAAAATCAATAAAGAACGCGGATTTAAAAAATCTTTTTTTTCAAAGGGCGTGATTCTAGCATGTCTCGAGCATAAGTCTAGGGGATAAATAAGTGACAATGAGATTCAGGGAAATGACTATTGAAAATAACCTTCATCTTTCAGATTTGAGGCATTCTTGGCCAAAAAATGGACATCCGAAAAGAGATTTGGCTTAGAAGGCTGTGAAATGCTTATACCTGCTATGAAGACAGTAATTGATAAAAGTAGTGAACTTGGAGTTGAATCTATTATTATGGGCATGCCGCATAGAGGACGTCTCAACGTTTTAGCCAACGTTTGCCGTAAACCATTGGAACAAATATTCTGTCAGTTTGCTGGTCTTGACGCGGCAGATGATGTAAATGGATTTGTTTACTATACTTTTACTTGCAGCTTTTATGTGGTAGCTTTATCTACAGCTTTACTATGTTTTTTTTCCCGGACGAAACTCGAACTCCTTGAATTATTTGGAACCTCTAAACATAGAACTATATGTGCCTCTAAGCTCAAACTGCTTATAGCAGTTTCTTGATAATTTTTTTTTCTTCTTCTATTTGTACTGTCTTCTTATTTTGTTCTGTATTTTGTGGGTTTTATCCTACGTTTTTGTGTTTTTATTCATTATTTTGCTTTTATCTGTTGACTGAGACACCAAATTCTGAATTTGTGAACATGTGTTTCAGGTTTAAGAGGTTTATGCTAACTCTTTCTTTTCCATTATGAATAGGAAAAAATAATTATTCGGTAAAAAACCATACTTTTATTATATACAAGTCTCCAGCTGGGTATAGTAACTGTGTTGAAAGTTTTTATCCCAGTTTTTTAACTGCCTTTAGACTTTCCACTGTTATCGACATATACATTTTCGTTTTTGAGGTGACCATAAAAAGAACATCCTCCGTATTTTGAATCAGTTGAATATCTTTATTTAAAAATTTTATCTGTGAGTAAAAATGTGGTTTTTGCAACGCTAATCGAAAATATTGCCAGTACTAACTACTCGCTGCAATACCAAGCCATATGAGGCCAGTACAGCTGCGCGTGTTCCTCCTCCAGCCTTATATTTTTCAAAGCTTTCTCCTCCCATATAGTTCCAATTTCTCTTAAATCTTTTCTTGTTACCTCTTTCCATTACATTCAGGAACGACCTACTTTTCGTTTGGCTCCAGTTGGATGGCCAAAAAGAACAATCTTTGGTTATCTGTCGTTCTTCGTCCGTAAATATTGCCCAACCATCGTTTCCTTTCTTTTCTTGTGGTCTTACAAAGTAGGAGGTGACCTCACTTTTCGTTCAACTTACTGTCCTATACGGTCAGTTGAAATATTCCAAATATATGCCACATCTTTTCGAAGTATCCACACTTCAGACCTATACTTGACCACTGTCGCGACTCTGGCTTCCAGTATTCTAATATAAACTCGCAGACTTATTTTCTTACTTTTTCAAAAAAAAAGAAAGTTTATCCCTCCCTCCCTAAATGGCGATTCCAGTGGTGCACTTCTTGTTTTGATCCGATCAGTTTTGAGAGGTTTCAGGCACATAAAATCATTGCTTCACAGCCTATACAACATGTATCTTCAAAAACAACTTGAATAAACTGACTCATGATGTTTCCTTGATTTTAAAATTTTGAAAAAAGATGCTCTTTATTTAGAACACTAACTCTTAGTAATGATGTTGTCTGGGTCTCTAAAATACCGCATCAAACAAATTTTGTTGGGTCGTTTACCCTTATTTATTATATCATAACCTGCTTATACCCAACTCTATCCTAATTCTATTGAAACTATAATGACAAAAAAAAAGACCCGTCAGAACTACTCATACAAAAAGTGATTTTCCTTGTTGTTCAAGGTTGGGGGTTGTAAGTTTCCTGTATAGGGTTTTTGACTATGAAGATTTAAATGTTAAATGGTCTGTTTTTTGTTTCGACGTGACGAAATCTTCGAAGGATTTCAGGCTCCTTTTCAAAATTCCTGTAAATTTGTTTTCGAAATAACATACCACTATTCAATCAATCAAAATAATAGTTGTCATTACTGAATCAGCTGCAAATAGAGATTTCTTCTCGCCATAATTTTGCCAAAATACGTTTTTTAAATTTTCGGTTACTATGGGCAAGGGTGCATTCTTTACTAGATTGCAGCTATCATTTGGACCATGATTGCAGTATTTCATTTGAAGAATTTTGCTTGATTAGTAGAATAAGCTTGTTCAGCTTTTAAGTTTTCTCCTAATAAAAACACTTTTACAGGGATCTGGCGATGTCAAATACCATTTGGGCACTTATATTGAGCGCTTAAATCGAGTCACCAACAAGAATATCCGCCTTGCAGTCGTTGCCAATCCTTCTCATTTAGAAGCTGTTGATCCCGTCGTTCAAGGAAAGACCCGGGCTGAGCAGTTTTATAGAGGAGATACCGAAGGGAAAAGGGTATTGTTTTATTAAAATGTTTTAGGAATAGACTTAGAGTATATAGGGATATAGGGAGTATATAGTAATAGGAATAGAGTTATAGGGATCCATCAAGGGAAATTCCTATATTTTTACATTGTGTAGTTGTCAAGAGGAAAAAGGACATATATTGCATATTTGTCACTCCAACTTGTTGACGTCATAAACTGAAGTTCTTAAAAATGATTAATTCGCAGTACTTTCTTAAAAAGAATTGATCATTGATTTATTAAAAGGAATAAGCTGAAGTGAATTGTTGTCGTAAACCCAGTCATTTACAGGAATAATTTGATGGTAAGTACGTGTCTGATAAGTATGTGGGGTTTCTAATGGCATATATAATGTTACTAACCAAATTTGGGAGGGGGTGTTCTTAGTTTATAGAACTATTGCTTGCATTATTTTATTTGCCTCATATTTCTAGAATTATCGAGTGCTGCTGCTACATGCTAATGCGAATCTACTCATAGGTTGCAGTAAAACTTGAGCAGCAATTATGCGGAGTAAGAGAAAATGGGAACATATACATTTACACTTGGTAAACCCTAAGGAATAAACTGTGTATGGGACAGCTATCTTAAACTCTACGAATATTTGATATATTGTAATTTCTTTCGATCGCTGATTTGTTTTTCTATTTTTCTTTCCATATCATTCAGATCGCATAATTCAAACAAAGCAGAAACACCACAGAAAGCCCAAAAGTTGTTTAACTCAATTTGAAATTATAAGTAGCTGACAGTTCTTGGTAACTGTAAAGAGCGATGCGGCTCAATAGTAACGGAAACTCTAAGAAACAGAGCTTTGATAACAGTTGATGCTTTAAAAGAATATAGTTTTCATGCTGATTCCAAGTATATGAAGTTCCGTTAAGTTTAATGTTTCCTATCAAAAGTCACGAGCCTGAGAAAATTTGCCCAATTTTCAAAAAAGGGAAAGCATCCGGAAAAAGCATCCTAGCACCAGTTGTAAATGAAAATCACACCATCAGATTAGGTGTATCAGAGAACCCTATTATGGAGGTTTCAAGTTCATGTCTATAAAAATGTTGAAACGTGCATTTTCGCTAGAAGAAAGATCACGGATGAGTGTTCATTTGTTTTTTTGATTCCCAAGGTGTGATCGTATCGAACCAGAGATCCTAGAAGATCGCGAGAGGGCTCATTTGATTGGAAATAGTTCTAGCATCATTTTTAAGTAACTAAAAAGATTGGAGGGCAACTAGTCACTTTCCCACGCCCCTTTTTTTTCCTGTGATCTTCTAAACTAAACTCGTGATATTGTAAAATGTCACGAGTTATTTTCTTTGAGTTAATTTTGTAGGTATGTGTGCAGAACATCTCAACAGTAATTTTGATCGTTTTAAGTGTCATCTTTGCTATTTACTTCCGTAAGAAAAAGTCCTTTTTAAAATAATTTATACTTTTAATATGTTATTAATTATCTATATCAACAATTATTAAAATATAATGCCTATTAGTTCTATGATGTAAAAGATTTAATAGCAATACTAATTTTAAAAAGGTGTCCAAAAATTTAATATGTTAAATATAACGTTTGTCTTCTACGTTTTCAACCAATTTTTTAACGTATTTTTAATCTTTAAAACCCTGTACACAAAATTCCAAAAATTTAATCCGGGAAACAAATAAACTTCAACTATAGAAAAATAGTAAAAATGTTCGTCCTTTTCTTGCTATATTAAACTATAAGAGAGCAGAAAAATAACATATTAAAACCTCCACTGGGAACATAGACTTTAAAATTAAACCAAATTAAAAATACTGGAAAGGTTGATTTTATTGTGACCACCTCGTTTGTCAGGATGCCAAGTCAGGTTGAATTTGTAGATTTTTTCTAATCTGGTGTAAACATTGTGATTTAGTGGGATTTTGGTATTAATATATGAGTAAAAATAAACTATATCACAGATATGAATCAATTCTACTCTAAGATACCAAGTTTTATTAAATACAGGTTTGCCGTATAACTATTTTGCATTCGTATTGGGAAACTAATATTAAACAAATATTAAATTAATGCTTAGCAAGTTCTTTATTCAAGCTCTTAAAATATGGTATTTTTACTTGAACTTAATCGAAAAAATAAGTTCTGTATAATCTTGTGGTAATATCCTATTTATAACTTAGTTCAATGAACTGTGGTATTTGTTTTTGTGGATTGAATTTTCGATATCTCAATTCAAGCACTTTGAATGACCTAAACACATGTCAGTATGACAACAAGTCTCACTGAAGCAAAAAATAAAATCTTGAAAAAGTGACCAGTTGGATATCATTCTTCTCAGTTCATCTTCTTTATCAGAAACACCGTTCTAGTATTGTCTTTAGTAAAGTCTGTAATCTATAGTTGTTTTTTCTTAGCAGAGCTACTTCATATGAAGGGTTGGTCGTAGAAACTTTCGAGGGGACTCATTCAATTGGAAACTGAAAGTTCTAGTGCCTTTGAAGAGTCAGGAAGGATTGGAGGACAACCAGTCCCCTCCCACACCTTTTTAACTGCCCTCCCTTGCCCTTTTTAGTTGCCTCTCCCCACCTAGATACATCCAATCGAAATTTTGAGATAGCCACTTTGTTCAAATAGTTTAAAGGCAAATAAATATGCCTCCAGGAATGAAGCTAACCCCCACTGCCCCTGGGGCAAGGGCTATAAGTTATACAAGTTGCCCATTGTTTGTATATAGAGTTTGTTATTGAGAAAGGGATCTTTGATCTCGGGTACACAAAAAGGCTTATGGTATTAAGATGAAACTTTCATGAAATGTTGAGCGGGATGCTAAGTAAGATAAAAAGACTATGTGCATGCTGGTTGTCAAAACAGGTTTATCAGCAATATATAAGGATAGGCTAAGGGTATTAAGTTGAAACTATCTGACAGTAAGGGTAAAGGATATAGGTCCTCCATTGTCATTGCTGGTGCATAAGGTGTCAAAACGGCGTTTCAGTCACTGTGTACTTTTTTACATGGACCAGTAGCAAGCCTATCGCCCATCCTTGCGACAGTGGCGCTTAATCATTGGGCCTCGTTTTGTCGAGCAGAGTATCAATCGACTGTGCTATCAAAAGGTCAACAATAATAACAGAAGAGGGAAAAATAATGGGAAAAAACAAGAATCAAGCCTATGAAAGAATAAACTAGAAAAAAGAAAAAAAATACCAAAAAATTGGAATATTTCACTAAAAATGGCACTAGCTCAATCACTCAAAAAGGAATTGCCAGGCAAGAACCAAAGCGCTTTACAATAATTTAGTGAAACAGATAATTATGGCACAGTTTTCATAATATAAAATATTGAGTTACCCAAAAAAGCTTATTGGGTTGACATTTCAAAATAAGCTTAGTGCAAATTAAAACTTCGTTACAAATTTGTTTGCAATAATTATATATCAAAAATTCTTTTACCTTCCCTAGATGCGATTTATAGAAATAGTTTTAATAATTATTTCGGAGGAATTATTTATAAATAAAGCATAATGAATCTGATCTGAATAAAGCATATGAATCTGATATAGAATCATATTTGATCTGAAGTTTCTTCAACACAAATTATTTCTCAAGTATGACAGCCTATCAACGAAAATATTTTGTATGGTTCAAGTTGCATAACGTGACCAGAGGCATAGTAAAGGTAATCAGCACGCGGCGACAATTCGATCCCCCCCCTCCATCGACAATCCCTGCCTCAATATAGGTAAACAAAATAGTATTTAAAAAGAGTATCTCAGTCTGGCACCCCTGTTCAGAAACTGTCCCCAGGGACATCTAAGGTAAGGATACTATTTCATCGATGGAATATAAGGACAAATTGCTTGAGGATTGGTACAACAGCTTCGAAAATACGACCATAAAAAAGTGTAAATACAAAAATACTGAATGTTTGTAATTGTTTCTGACAAAACCACCGTGAGAACGGTGCTCTTGCACTTCTGAATCCCTACTTCTTAGTCGTTTAATTGGTAAAATACGTGTTGTAAACTTGATTCCTTGCAATGATTCCTTGGTTTCTTACAGGAAGTTTGTTTTTTTGCTTTCCCAGAAAAAACAAAATATTGGAAGTTCTTGTGGAATTAGCTTAATTGATACTACCATAAAATTTCTTATTTTTGTTCGAACATATAATTGTGTTGCGAGAGCAACACTTTGGTTTTGTCCCGTTTTTTTTTTTTTTTTTTCTATGCCGTCGATCTCAGCTTATTCCTGGAAACTGGTAAGGGTCTAACCTGTGCGGTTTTTACGCAAAGTGTGGACCTCAGGCCGGATTGATGAATATGACATTACATTTTGGAAAGCTCCGTAGAACTCTTGCCTGGGGCCAAAAAGGATAGTTTTTGCTTGTGCTTGAGCCAGAGCCTTTGGTGTGCGAAGTGAAGTGGAGTTGTATAGCCTATGTCAGAAAGGAGTATCTGAAGTTGTGCAGCCGAGCTTTCGTTTCATCAAACCATGTTTCTGCTTTCGAGTGGAAAGCTCCGTTCTAGCAGGCAAGCAGGCAGGCACCACTTTCAAATTGAAGATGGACTAAAATCTATAAGTGTTAAATGTCCTGTGGTGGCGCAGTGGGTTTGACCTTAGCTTGGTAATACGGGACCCAGAGATCGAATCACGCTGCAGGAATGCACTGCAGGGCCGACGCAGGGACCTTAGTAGTCAAGAAGCGTCGTTAATTCTTAAATAAAAAAAATATAAGTGTTAAATATATGCGGCAGTTCCCCTGCCCCACAGCCAATATATCTTCTTTGATTGATAAATAGAAAAATTTACAGAAACAAAAAAGTGCGATTTTCCCACGGGTCCGAAAATGCTGCCATCTATTATTTCCACCCATTTCTGTTCGTGATTTCAGCTGACTTTACCATTCTTTTTTTTCTACTTGGGATTGCAATAGAGAAATGGTATCAGATATGCCTCTTAAACTTTAAAAGTTCTCTCATTGTTAATGAAATTAGAGCTTATCCTTTGCTCCTTTTTAAGTGGTGGTGTTAGAAA
Organism: Artemia franciscana; assembly: GCF_032884065.1. NCBI lineage: Eukaryota > Metazoa > Arthropoda > Branchiopoda > Anostraca > Artemiidae > Artemia > Artemia franciscana. Next base: position 16,126,917 of record NC_088877.1, read on the forward strand.
GTTGGCCTCCGGTAAAAAAAAAGTCAACTTTGAACTAAGACAGATATAATTTTTTTTTTCAACGGCAGTCGATAGACCTTGATGAGCTGATCAAAATAAATGTCATCCATTTTTTGGTAAAAAAAATTCCTTCATAAGATAATCAGTTTGAAAGTTTTAAGGGGTTGACAACTTCAGTGGTAAGGTACACACTTAAACTAAAAATAGGCCGATACCAATTGTGAGATATATAGGGGACTTTCAAGCAACAGTCGACTATTAGCTTATAATCATCTTTGGCAATGAGGGGTTTGCAACTTTTGCTGATTGGTGTACCTATTATCTGTTTCTGGTGTAATTGATGGTAAGAACAACTTGGTTCCCGATTTTAAGAAATGTAGGGAAGTTGTAAGTAATAATCAGCTGTTACGCTACAATGATCTTCAGCGACGAGTGGTTTGCAACTTTTGCTAGTTGGTGTACCCATTATTTGTTTCCGGTAAACTTGATGTATATCACGGGAGAGGGACTTGTAAGTAAGAATCGGTTGCTAGAGGAGGCTCATGAGGGGCTACTAATTTGTGCAAATTGGTACACATCTATGGTCTTTTGATCCTGAAAAGTTACAGATA